>NC_053489.1:173937141-174122141 GCF_905171775.1 Rana temporaria
CTGCACAGTGGAGGTAAGTATGACATGTTTGTTATTTAACCACTTCCCGACGGCCGTACGACTATATACGGCCGCAGGGTGGCTCTACTTCTCTGGGACGCCGTCTTTTTATGGCCACCCCTTTCCTCGTTCCCCACGCGGGCAGCGGGGAACTTCTGTGCTGCCTGTGTCCCTTGGACACAGCCAATCACAGATCGCTGTAAACGGCCAATCGGAGTGGCCGTTTGGTAGGCGATCTGTGCGGCCAATGAGAGATGATTTCATATGTAAACATATGAGATCATTTCTCATTGCCGGCTCTCACAATGACAGCGTCCTGTCAGGGAGAGAGGAGACCGATCTGTGTCTCTTGTACATAGGGACACAGATCGGTCACCTCCCCCAGTTACTCCCCTTCCCCCACAGTTAGAACACTATATAGGGTACACATTTAACCCCTTCCTCACCCCCTAGTGTTAACCCCTTCCCTGCCAGTCACATTTATACAGTAATTAGTGCATATTTATAGCACTAATTGCAGTATAAATGTGAATGGTGCCAAAAATGTGCCAAAAGTGTTTGATGTGTCCGCCATAATGTCGCAGTCCCAATAAAAATCGCAGATCGCCGCCATTACTAGTAAAAAAAAATAATAAAAAATAATAATTCTGTCCCCTATTTTGTAGGCGCTATAACTTTTGCGTAAACCAGACGCTTATTGCGATTTTTTTTTTTTTACCAAAAATATGTAGAAGAATACGTATCGGCCTAGACTGAAATATTTTTTTTTTAAATTGGGATATTTATTATAGCAAGTAAAAAATATTGTATTTTTTTTCAAAATTGTCATTCTTTTTTGTTTATAGCGCAAAAAATAAAAACTGCATAGGTGATCAAATACCACCAAAATAAAGCTCTACTTGTGGGGAAAAAAGGACGTCAATTTTGTTTGAGAGCCACGTCGCACGACCGCGCAATTGTCAGTTAAAGCGACGCAGTGCCGGAAGCTGAAATTTCACCTGGGCAGGAGGGGGGTATATGTGCCCAGTAAGCAAGTGGTTAAAAAAAAAATACACTGGCAGTGTACATTCTTTAAAATACATACAGTGGTAATGACTTTATGAAACACTTTTCAGATACAGTATCTCACAAAAGTGAGTACACCCCTCACATTTTTGTAAATATTTTACTATAACTTTTCATATGACAACACTGAAGAAATTACACTTTGCTACAATGTAAAGTAGTGAGTGTACAGCTTGTATAACAGTGTAAATGTGCTGTAGCCAGTGCTGGAAAATAATGGTGGGCACACAAAATATTGACACTTTGGTTCCAATTTGATAATTTTCACTTAGGTGTGTACTCACTTTTGTTGCCAGTGGTTTAGATATGAATGGGTGTTGTGTTATTTTGAGGGGACAGCAACTTTACACTGTTATATAAGCTGTACACTCACTACTTTACATTGTAGCAACGTGTCATTTCGTTAGTGTTGTCACATGAAATGGTAGAATAAAGTATTTACAAAAATGTGAGGGTTGTACTCACTTTTGTGAGATAGGTCCCTTTCACACAGGCACTCTGATCAGGTCAGTCAAGATAATTCTTCCTCCTGTTGGTTTAGAAAGGTTCTCAAGAGACATGCCAGCCTATTGACCTGGACACAAGCCCTGTATACCCTCTGAGGCCCCGTACACACGTCCGAGGAACTCGACGGGCAAAACTCATCGTTTTGCTCGTCGAGTTCTGTGTGAAGCCGCCGAGGATCTCGGCGAGCCAACTTTCCTCATTGAACAACGAGGAAATAGAGAACATGTCACGGCCGAAAGTGTACACACAGCCGGGTTTCTCGGCAGAATTCAGCTCCGATCGAGTTTCTGGCTGAATTCTGCCGAGAAACTCGGTCGTGTGTACAGGGCCTCAGTTTATAGGACTTGGTCATCTGAGGAAGCTTGACTTCAGATCTTTATTATGGAGCTCAGAGTGATTTGGTTATTCCTTCAATGCTGAACCTTTTTCGTGCCACATTTGTGCGTGTTCTGCCGTGATTTAGAATCCTGGGCAGAATATTGGCGATTCTGCCCTTGAGTCCAAATCCCCCATGTGCGAACGGGACCTAAAAGATCCCTGTGAGTGTCCTGGTGACTACGTGGCATTGGTTCAACCTTATCTACACCTTTCCTCCCTTAAAACGCCTTCCTCACCTTTAAAGGACCCATGTTCTTTCCCCCCTTCTAATGATCCGGAGTTAAAAAAAAAAGTAGTTCAGAGTCAGACGCCTAAGGTTCCGAAGTTTTTCAGATGCCAAACGCGTCTAAACGTGTCTAAAACCGTCTAAACGCGGTAACCCGCGTTTAGCAGCATTTCGTTTATAGGCGTTTTTGTTTTTGGCCATTTCAAAAAGAAAAAGAAAAAAACATTTTTTTTTAAACGCAAACGCGGCATGTAAATGCGGCAAAACGGACGTTTTAAAGGTGGGTTACTATCTGTCAAGTTAAATCGTTCAGGAGAGGTTGTAAAAACGTCCTGTGTACATGAAGCCTAATAATGTTGGATTTTTAGTACAGCGACTCTGTCCGGAGCTGACGTTTTTGGTTTATTCAACCCAATGGGTTGAAAGAAAAAAAAAAAAACATAGTGTGTACTAGGCTCAAGGGATTTAATGGTAATTTTAAAATCCTATTTTTCACATTCCCCTGAACTGTATTAGCTATATAAAACAAATACGTCCCCAGGGTAAGAATGTCTTCTTTATCAAATCATTCCCTAAGACACAATTTGTCATTCTCAGTATGGGCATACTATACCATCGGAGAGCCTAGGTCAGTGATGGCGAACCTTGGCACCCCAGATGTTTTGGAACTACATTTCCCATGATGCTCAACTACACTGCAGAGTGCATGAGCATCATGGGAAATGTAGTTCCAAAACATCTGGGGTGCCAAGGTTCGCCATCACTGGCCTAGGTCATTATACATCTCTTGCCTAGATTGCCTTTCTTAGTTTATGCAGCATGTATAGCCTACTATGTACATTATATGCAGCCTGAAGCAACAGACAGCCAGGTACAATGTGTAACCTCTGCACAGGTTGTCCTAGTTAGTATATGGCACAGGCTATCCTGCTCAGAATATTATACCCAGATATGGTAAACATCCCCTGGTTCCTTTATGTGCATGCAGCATATATAACCAAGCAGCCAAAGACTATCCACACTCCAGCACAGACTGTCCTGCTCTGTATATGCAGCCCACACCAGCAGACAGCTGAGAACACCCCCTACAAAGGCTGACTCACACTCAATGTATGCAGCCATATCAGCAGATACCCAGCGACTGTGCATATGTATGATAGGTTGCCCTTCAATATATGTAGTCTATATCACCACAAAGCCAGGTACAGTGTACACCCCTGCTGCCCTAATCAGCATATGCAGTTTAGACCATTAGACATCCAGGAACAGTACATATAGCTTGCACAATCTGTCCCTCTAAGTATATGCATTCTTCACCAGCAGACAGGCAGGGACAGCGCACACCCCCTGCACAGGCTGTCACTCGTAATATATGCAGCATATACCACCAAACATCCAGTGACTGTGCACACTACCCCCTGCACAGGCTGCCCCTCATCGTATATATGCAGGCTTTACCACAAGACAGCAAGGGACTGTGCACCCCCCCCCCCCCCCCTGCACAGGCTGCCCCTCATCGTATATATGCAGGCTTTACCACAAGACAGCAAGGGACTGTGCACACCCCCCCCCCCCATGCACAGGCTGCCCCTCATCGTATATATGCAGGCTTTACCACAAGACAGCAAGGGACTGTGCACACCCCCCCCCCATGCACAGGCTGCCCCTCATCGTATATATGCAGGCTTTACCACAAGACAGCAAGGGACTGTGCACACCCCCCCCCCCCCCCATGCACAGGCTGCCCCTCATCGTATATATGCAGGCTTTACCACAAGACAGCAAGGGACTGTGCACACCCCCCCCCCCCCCCATGCACAGGCTGCCCCTCATCGTATATATGCAGGCTTTACCACAAGACAGCAAGGGACTGTGCACACCCCCCCCCCCATGCACAGGCTGCCCCTCATCGTATATATGCAGGCTTTACCACAAGACAGCAAGGGACTGTGCACACCCCCCCCCCCCCCCCATGCACAGGCTGCCCCTCATCGTATATATGCAGGCTTTACCACAAGACAGCAAGGGACTGTGCACACCCCCCCCCCCCCTGCACAGGCTGCCCCTCATCGTATATATGCAGGCTTTACCACAAGACAGCAAGGGACTGTGCACACCCCCCCCCTGCACAGGCTGCCCCTCATCGTATATATGCAGGCTTTACCACAAGACAGCAAGGGACTGTGCACACCCCCTGCACAGACTGCCCTGCCCTCAGTATATGCAGCCTATACCAGCAGACAGCTAGGGAGGGAGGGGAGAATTTATTATCCCACAGCATCTCAAACCACACATGTTAATTGAATTGCACATTCCCTCCCTCTCTCCCAGGCTGTATCGATCTGCATGTGACGTCACTATTGATAAGTTTTGCGGAAAAAAAAATCAAGTTCTTGCAAATCAGTCCCGGGGTGACCCGGAGACTTGAGGAAAAGGCTGCTGCACTTTGGGGATTACAAACAATGCACTCTTCTGACTGGGTGGCTTTGAATCAGCGAAACGGGATTAAGTGAAGAGGGGGAGAGAGGAGAGACTGGTCCAGCCCGGAGATTGAGACCAGCCTGTGTGAGGCAGGGAAGGAAAAAAAAAAATCCCAACACAGACGATATCGCTTCAATATCCCCCAAGATGGCTACTAATGTGGGATCAATGTTCCAATATTGGAAGAGGTTTGATCTGCGGCGGCTGCAGGTGGGTGCAAGGGGTGCTGCCTTTGGGGTTGTGGGGTACAGAGAACGGGGGCCCAGGTTGCAGGGGCGGTGGTGGAGTGGGAGGAGGGAGGCTGGTGGATTGATAACGTATTAGGAATTGATCCTCACTCTGCCTTTGTTCAGTTCAGTCATTGATTCAGCACAAGCAGTGTGCTGCCATAGAGCTGTGTGTGTCTGGCTGAGCTGGCCAGCAACATAGCAGATACCGGGAAGCAAAGGAGTTTCACAGACCCCATGGCAATGAATTGACGATTCAATACATGGGGTCTTTGACATGTCCTGACTAGAGGGCTCTTTTTCCTTTCCCGCCTGGTACACCAGAGACAGATGCTCTAGTCAACTACATCTGTGTCTAGAGCTGCAGACTCTTTTTTTTTTTTCTAATAAAGCTAGTTGATCCTTATTGCCTTGTGGTACAGCCACAATCCTGAGGATACAGGGGGACACTTCTGACAGCTGAGATCTGTGGGAAACAGAGGGGGGGGGAGGGGAGGTAATCACTGAAATAGTCAAAGATGATGTGTTAAATTGCTTTTCTGAATTACTTTCTTGTGTATTATAATGTGCATGGTATACTTGTGACGCTGACTTTGTAAAGAACAATTCTTGCAATTCGTAGTTGGCAATGCTAACCCTATAAGCTCTTATAAGGTGTTACTGTAATGCTTTGGGCTGTACTTAAGTGATGCTTGAACTTGTAACCACCTATGAAATCCTTGATGCTTGGTTCATTACAAAGCCAAAATCTTTAGGCAAAGGGTCTGCAGCGCTTCAATTGTATTAATTGTTCATCACTGTAAGGATATACTATACATAACATTGCATATGGGAGGTCTTTCAAGGTCTTTCTGGCTTGACTAGTAACTAGCAGATCATCTCAGAAACATGGATCTTCAAATCCATTGGGAAAATGCCACAATTTTTTGTAACACCACTTGTTATTTTTGAACTTTGTGGCCAGTTGCAGACATAATAGTATGCGTATGGACAGGTCACCTCCGAATAAGCCACTCTGTGATCTCAGTGCTGCCTTCCTCATTTGCAGTGCTGAAGTCAGACTTGTTTTCATAGAAAAGGTGTATGCGATTAACGCTTTCACTGCCAGAGCATCACTTACCAATTGCCATGTGCTAATAGACCAATCAAGTTGTTTTATCCAAGAAGGATGAAGTTCATGTATTGATGTGGTGTGTATGTGTATGAAATGATTGATGCTTGGCACGTCTGCAGGAGTACTGTGATTTACATTAACACACTTATCATCTTTTCTACACTTTCTACTGTTTTATATGTCATTGTCTGTACAACTGTCTACACACTGTTTTGAAAACATGGGAACACTATATAATTTGCCCTGTGCATGAAGTTAAACCATTTTTTTTTACTTTGAAAGATACAAATATGTTACAATTATTAATAAAAAATAAAATAAAAAAAATGGTAACTCTATAGGCAATGTTATTAAAGCAATTCACCTTGAATCACCAGTCCTTCTTATATGCAGATCTGATCTTTGTTTCAGTTCTCTTGCTTTTGTTCTGCCACTCTAATGAACTTTACTTCATGTGTACATATAGAACTGTATTCATTAATTTGTTTGTTTTCTTATCTACATCCATGTAAAGCATGTGTCAAGATATGTACTGTGTGTGTGAGAGAATATATCTATCTATCTATCTATCTATCTATCTATCTATCTATCTATCTATCTATCTATCTATCTATATAATAATGTATAACTATATATATATATTACACACAGTATTATTGTTCTATAGAATTATTTTTATATATCTGTCCAATGTATCCTTGTTTCCCATCTAAAGTGTGTTTCCAACTATGTAGAATCGTGTATTTATATTTTGGATAAATATATACAATTTATATATATCAGTGGTAATATCACTTTGAACTAAACAGGATGGCTGTGAATTCTGAGTGCAGACATATATGTATAGGCGGAATGTAATTCTTGCAGAGGAGGTCCTTGTTTTTAATTGTCTTACACTTGCTTGGCTGTGATGGGAAACGGTAACAGTATTCCCTGCTAATGTTTGTAAATCAGACCTGGGCATTCTCAGGGCAGCAACTCTTTATTTATGATTGATGTTCTGTAACATGAGGAATGACAAGAGCATGGCAAACAGATATGTGAGAAAGCAGGAGCAGGTTGAAATGTGCTCAGGGCTGGCTGCGATCTTCCTATTGTTATTCAGGTCTGGAGGATTCCAACTTGCCCTGGTATTTGGATTCATTCATCCTTGAATGTCAGTTAACAACATTTTCATTAAGCAACTAATATTCAGTGCTCTAACCTTTAGTCTGCCAGCTTTTAGTGCCGTGATTGGCTGCTTCTGTTTTTAAGCTTGCTGGAGCTATACGTTTTATTAGATTAAAATGACCCCTTTCAGTCCTCTTTGGGTCACCTAATTATGCGTGCAGCTGTAGCGGTATTGGTCTGTGAAATTACCAATAAGCCTTTTGTTCTAATGTATAAAAAGAGCTGACCTGATGGCAAAGCCTTGGTGTGTATTTGCTTAATGCATATGGTATACAATCACCCCTCATCATTATACGGTGGCTCTGCACATATACTAGAGGGAGAAAAATGACTTGCATTGTTTAATCTCAAACTGCTGTGTAGCTGCTCATTTACATGGATATTAAACACGCTTATCCCTCCAGGAAATCAGAACATACAAATGCTTTGGAGAGGGACAAAACACACATAAGTTCCTCTTATTGAGCAAAGAGCTCTCCATATTCAGCAATAATACATTGAGGCTTTTAGGAAAATGACTTTTTTTAATATCCCAATATAAAACTGCTGAGGTTCATGAGTACAAATGGATAGCGTTCTGCTGATGTGCCCGTGTTTTGCTGTTTATTAGAACAGGATTGCATTTTTTACTAAGCCTTAAAAAGCACAAATCATCTCTTTTCAATGTTGATTGTTTTTAGGTCTTAGCTCTGGTTGGTTTTAAAATGCTTCTGGTTGATAGGGAAAGGTAAGTATTTCAGAGATAAATGTCTTTATTATTTTTGAAAATTTTAGCAACCATGCCTGTTAAATAGTTTATTTGATAATGATGATGATATTGTTGACATTTGTGTTGTCTAGTTCCCAAATTAGGCTGACCAGGTTTTAAAATATTGTTTCTAGGGATGTCTCAATACCACTTTTTTAGGACCGAGTACAAGTACCGATACTTTTTTTCATGTACTCGCCGATACCGATTACAGATACTTTTTTTAAAAATGCAGCCATGTGTCCCCAAATTCAGCCATGTTTCCCCAAATGCAACCATGTCCCCCCCAATGCAGCCGTGTCCCCCCCAATGCAGCCGTGTCTCCCAATGCAGCCGTGTGTCTCCCCAAATGCAGCCTTGTGTCTCCCCATGCAGCCATGTCCCCAAATGCAGCTTTGTGTAGGTCTCCCCCCTAGTTGATCGGCGCTCGGGGGAACATAACAGCTTTCATTTGAATAGCTCTGTGTTCCCCGCCACGCGTCGTCATATATAGCCCCTCCCCCTTGTCCAGGCACATTGATAGACAGATCACCTGTCCAATCCTGGGATAGGTGATCTGTCTATCAAAGTGCCCGGACAAGGGGGAGGGGCTAGATATTACGGGCGCGGCGGGGAACACACAGCTATTCAAATGAAAGCTGTTATGTTCCCTGAGCGCCGATAAACTAGACCGCGGCAGCAGCTCTCCTCCAGTGGCATGTTTTACATACTCAAGGACTGCTCTGCTCTCCGCCTCCTCTCCGCCTTGCTCTCCGCCCCCTCTCCCCCCGCTCTCTGCCCCCTCTCAGGAGGAAGAAAAAAAAAGTATCGGTGAAGCATCGGGAGCATTTGCGCGAGTACAAGTACTCGCGCAAATGCTCAGTATCGGTCCCGATACCGATACTAGTATCGGGACAGCCCTAATTGTTTCTACAAAGATATTAAAGCGTTACTAAACTCACAACAGTAAAATAAGTCTGTTTATGCAGTAATGTTATACCCACCGTGGAACCCAAGGGGTTAATCCTCTGCATTGTGTAGAAAGGCTGGTTAATCCTGTCTTCTCTGATCCTTCCCTTCTTTCACAGTTCCCAATCTATCTGCTGATAGAACAGAGCCCAGGGGACAAGCTATACATGCTCAGTTTTGGTGTGTATTGCTTGAGTTTTTTTTCTCTTGGGAGAGTGCATGTGATCATCACAGGGCCAATCAGCACTGTCCAGACAGAGGGTCGGGGTCTTCCAGTCTCATAAGACAATTAGGGGAGAATGAAAACTCCTTCTACAAGCTTTAATCAAACACTGATAGAAGTCACAAGACCGCTTACCACTGCTTTGTTTGCAATTTTTTTTAAATGGCGTCCTGCAATGGATCTCTGCACTATGCTCCCTCAGGTGACTTTATCTTTGGTGCTCCAGTGTATACATAGCTGTTGTTTTTTTTCTTAAAACTGTATGCAACAACTAAATGTAATTGTACTAGGCCCAAAAAAGTTATCATTGGATCCTATGAAGACAGCTTGGTAAAAACTTGAGGGTGAGCTTTGTCTCTTCAACTTTTAATCCTGTGCCACCTACATGCTAAAAAGAAACGGTGCAGCCATCATAAAGGTCAATAGACAGTTTTTTCAGTTTTGGTTGAATACCATACATTTAGCAGCAATAAAGTACTACAGATCAGACCATACCAGGCAGACATTGGTGGCAACATTTTTGTGCAATAAAAAGTGAAACTAAACCCATAGATTTAACGTTTTTACCTCAGTCACTTTCAAGACATGCCATGAATGATGACTGTCACAGTTGCTTATGCTCTCAACTGAACTGTAAAGCCATCAAATGACTGGTGTCATAACTGGTTACATGTGTAGCATCATGGCAACTGCAGAAGCTAAGATGGCAGCTTTCTTAGCTGTTAGGGATTAAAGAGTTTTGTTCTGCTTCAACATTTAACATTCAAATGTAATCCATATTTTTTTAATAGGTTCTACTCAGACCAGTTCACTTCTGACTCTTCTAAAAAAAAAACAAAAAAACTCACACACATCCCAAAGGGTGTGATAAGTGATATTTCAGCACTGGATCTGCAAGATGAAAGTTGGAATATGATAAATCAGCTGTTATGAATTGCTTGTGACTGTTTCGTATGTAAGCCTTATTGTCAAACATGCTGAAGGAATCAAACATTTAACTCTGGTTTTCCAATTGGACCCTGGGCTTTCCTATTTTTGGTGAAAAATCCAGCCTTTAATTTTCTGCTTGCTTCAGGCTTGACCAGAACTGAGCTCTAGGCCCAGATCCACAAAGAAATTACGCCGGCGTATCTATTGATACGCCGCGTAATTTCTAAGATGCCCGGTCGTATCTTTGTTTTGTATCCACAAAACAAGATACGACTGAATGTGGGCTCGATCCAACTGGCGTACGTCTTAGTACGCCGTCGGATCTTAGGTGCATATTTACGCTGGCCGCTAGGTGGCGCTTCCGTCGATTTCCGCGTTGAGTATGCAAATTAGCTAGATACGCCAATCCACAAACGTACGTCCGCCTGGCGCTTTTTTTTACGTCGTTTACGTAAGACTTTTTTCGGCGTAACGTTACCCCTGCTCTATGAGGCATACGCAATGTTAAGTATGGACGGCGGGCCAGCGTAGAATTTTCCGTTGTGTACGTCGTTTGCGTAAAACGTTCGCGAATAGGGCTTTGCGTAAATTACGTTCACGTCGTCTAGGCATTGAGCGGGCGTAATTTATTTGAAAATCCGACGTGATACTGAGCATGCGCCGTACGAAAAAAGCGTCATTTACGTGGGGTCAAGCTTGCTTTACATAAAACACGCCCCCCTGTTCATCATTTGAATTCCGCGCCCTTACGCCGGGAGATTTACGCTACGCCGCCGTAACTTTAGAGGCAAGTGCTTTGTGAATACAGCACTTGCCTCTCAAAGTAGCGGCGGCGTAGTGTAACTACGATACGCTACGCCTGCCTAAAAATACGCCGCCCTACGTGGATCTGGCCCCTACACTTTAGTGTTTTAAAAATATATGCGTGTTCAGGTTCAGTAGTAGTAGGTTCAGTAGTAGTGTTTCATGTGATTTAAGTGTAATGAAAGAAGTACAAGGGTTGTCATTGCTGACCCTCTTCTAGAAATACCTTCTGATGTTTTTTTATTTTTTATTTTTTTGTTGGTTGTCAAGTATAAATATGTTTTGATTCACATACTTAAAGGGGTTGTAAAGGCTTATTATTATTATTTTTTTAAATAACAAACATATTTACCTCTACTGTGCAGATCGTTTTGCACAGAGTGGCCCTGATCCTCATCTTCTGGGGTCCCTCGGCTGCTGTCTCGGCTCCTCCCCACAAAAGCTAACCCCCCTCTGGGAAGTGCTCCCCCAAAGGGGGTTAGCTTGCGGGAGTGATCCCATGATACAGTCGGTGACCATAGCCGCCGACTGTATCACTCGGCCCCGCCCTCCGGCGCGCCGCGTCATTGATTTGATTGACAGCAGCGGGAGCCAATCGCTGTGCTGCTATCAATCATCCAAAGCCGAGAAGCCAGCGCATTCATGAAGCAGGACTTTCGAGGGCTCAGGTAAGTAATCAGGGGGCTGGGGGGGGGGGGGCCTGTAAGCATCGGATGTTTTTTCACCTTAATGCATAGGCTGCATTAAGGTGAAAAAACGCAAAGCTTTACAACCCCTTTAAAACCAGCAAGATGTTGGAAACGTGTCAGAATTCCTTATCTCTATGCTTGTTTTAAGTCATTGACATAAGGTGTTTAAGTCTAGGTTCACACCTATGCAGCTACGTGTGATGCGTTTTATAGGCACATTTTGCATTTTTAAACCAGTGTTCATGCACCCCAAAGCACCTTGCCCCATGTTGATGAGGACAGGGGCCTCTTCCTGACAACCCTTGCCTGGTGGTTGTCAGGGTCTGCGGACGGGGGGCTTATCGGAATCTGGAAGCCCCATTTAACAAGGGGACCTCCAGATCCCAGCCCCCCACCCTATGTGAATGGGTATCGGGTACATCGTATCCCTACCCATTCACCAAAAAAGCAGTGAAAAGAAAAAAAAAAAAAAAGGGCCAGTTTTTGACAACTCCTTTATTAGTAAAATAGCTCTAAGCCGCCATCTCTCCCGATGTCGTCTCTCGCGGTGCCCTCGTCTTCTTCCGCCGCCGTACAGCAGTGCACATATCAATGTATATGCAATGTAAAGCAAGCACATATCAGGAATTTGAAATGCTGGAGTAACAAAGACTTTAACCTCCCTGATGGTATAATTATGTCAGATTTATAATGCTGAAAGCGGCATATTGTTTTGCATGGAAATTTGGCGTTTTATATTGTAGGCCTGTAATAACATACATAAATCTGTTCACACAAGAGTATAGTAGACATCCCGGGTATGATAAAGTTTGAAACACAAAATCATAAATTATAATATAATAAATAACTATAAATAATTATGACAAATAATAATAATAAAATATTCAATAATGTAATCAAATCAAAAACACTGAAATTTGCTCAGTGATCCTAATTTATTATTGCAGTTTTCTAGCTGGTCTAAAACCACTTTTGACATAAACAAAAACTTTTTGGTTGCTATGGACAATCTCCAGTTTCCAGGCAGAAAGAACAGTATTTATAATATAAAACTGCACGCAGGGCACTGGACAAACCACTAGGGAGAAAAGGGATGTGAAATAATTTGATACAGTAATGCAATCTGTAAGATTACAGTGTACTGTATGTGTAATGTGTTTTTAACTTTTTGAATTTGGCGCCGTGCTCTGTCCCTGTGCATCGCAATGCTCGCAGGGAACGGAGCTCCGCACTGTGATGAATCGAGCGGAGACACAGCTCGCACACACAGCCTGGAGACATCACGGGATCCTGGGGAAAAGGTAAGTAACTTTTCCTGGATCATGTGATGCGACCCCAAGTGTGGCTCGGGTTATCGCTTTTGGTACTGAAAATTCACCCTGAGCCTCACTCGGGAATACTGCTAAGGAGGTTAAGTTCACCTGTGTGAATGTTTGAGGCCGTGTACAAACGGTCGGTCCAAACCGATGAAAACGGACTGAAGGACCTTTTCATTGGTCCAAACCGATCGTGTGTGGGCCCCATCGGTCAGTTATCCTTCGGTCAAAAATTTTAGAACTTGCTTTAAAATTGAACCGATGGACGCCTAACCGATAGGTCAAAACCAATGGTTTGTATGGAAAAGCATCGGTTAAAAACCCGCGCATGCTCAGAATCAAGTCGACGCATGCTTGGAAGCATTGAACTTCATTTTTCTCTGCACGTCGTTGTGTTTTTCGTCACCGCGTTGGACTCGATCGTTTTTTTAACTGATGGTGTGTAGGCACATTAGACCATCAGTCAGCTTCATCGGTTAACCGATGAGAACGGTCCTTCGGACCGTTCTCATCGGATGGACCGGCCGTGTGTACGCAGCCTGAGATTCTCCATGTTAGAGCATACAGTATGCTTATATACACAGCTCAATCCATGTGTGTCAGAATGATTAGCTCCTTTATATGCACAGGAATGACGTCATCCTATGCTAGCTATGAAGATGTCCTAAAACTGGCACATGGGAGAAGATGCCAGCAATGACAAGGGACCATTGAAAATATAAGTATTAATTCCTTTAGCTCCACTTTAAAAAGGCTCAGGGATACACTAGAAGTCCAGCAAAGCACAGTGACAACTGATGGAGTCCAATGTGTCCCCACGCCAATTCCAGTAAGCAAGATATACAAGTATGGCAATCACCCCAATTTTACTAGCTTATAAAATTAGGTGCACATGGAAGGGCTTTGCACAGCACAAACAAACAACAGTTTCCCAGCACACTTACCAGCTACAGCAGCATGCAAAAATAATGAAACAATGCTGTTTAACAATTTACATAAAAAACAGGCTTTAGTTGCACAGCACTTGCAAATATAGGTATCTTATCAAGGTTGAGCCTAGGTTCACACTGCTGCGAATTCAAAATCGCGGTAAAATGCGCGATTTTACCGCGATTTCGCGGCCACGATTTTCCCGCGATTTCGGCCGCAATATAAATCGCGGCCCGAAATCGCAAAAAGTAGTACAGGAACTACTTTTTGAAATCGCAGATGCAGCGTCGCACTGATTAGGACAGTGCCATTGCCGACAATTGCCGCCGATTTGAGATGCAAATTGACATGTCAAATCGCATCTCAAATCGTTCCAAATCGTACCCAGTGTGAACCAGGGCTTAAGGTTCCTCTGTAAAGTTCGCTTGTATCTCTAATATTTGAGAGTCTCCATATTGGAGCATATGTGGCAAAGGATAAATTAAGGGCAGTTACTACTTGATATATCTCTCAAGAACACAGGTCAATGAAAAACTAAAAAAAGCCTAACCCTTCCGTATACCAAAACCAAACACATTCATAAAAAATATGTTTTAGTAGGAGTTGAAGGAAATGACACCTAATCAAAGTGGATAAATTATTCAACTAATTTTAAAACGTTGTTTATTTTCTGCAAATACAATTATCAAAGAGGCACATAAACGTTTACATCTCGTGCATAGAGTAGTGCAGATTTAAGAGTAGCACAACAGAGTTATTCATTTTTCCTGAACGGAGAAAATCCAAAACAACAAGTGAGACAGGGTAATCAACGTGGACCATCCTGGGCACCACACAGTTTGTCATTGCATATTAAACAGTAGAAGTATCTAACAGTTACAGTCACGCTCATACTGACCAACACTCACACTCAGGCCTCGTACACACGACCGAGAAACTCGTCGTAAATGAAACATCCTTTTCCTCGACGAGTTCCTTGTTAGGCTTGTCGAGAATCTTGAAAAGCTTTCTTTGCGTACACACTGTCAAGACAAAATCTCGTCGTTCTCAAATGCGGTGACGTAAAACACGTACGACAGCACTATAAAGGGGAAGTTTGATTCCACTGGCGCCGACCTTCTGAGCATGTGCGGGTTTCTAAGCATACACACGAACGTGTTTCTCGTCGAAAACCAGCCCAACGAGGAACACGACAAGGAAATTGAGACTCCCGACAAGGAAAAGGAGAACTTGTTCTCTTTTTTTCTCATTGAGTTCCATGACAGTTTTCTCGATGAAAAACATACACACAACCGTTTTCCTCTGCAAAAAAGCTCTGCCACTAAGTTTCTTGATGGATTCTGTCGAGGAAAACAGTCGTGTATACAAGGCCTCACACACATTCACACAAGCATTCCCGCCTTGCCACCCTCTCACACATTCAACTAACTTTAGAAGGAAATATTATAGATCATGGAACTTTCAGTTTAAAAATAACTACAGGTAAGTCCATTTCAGGTGTATTAAAACAAAAGGTGTGCAGGTTTTTTTATCTTTTAGTAAGAAGCCACAACTTGAGTAGAAAATCCTGTCCCCTGCCAGCAGTGAAGGATCCTTACTCTGAGGCCCCGTACACACGTCCGAGGAACTCGACGGGCAAAACTCATCGTTTTGCTCGTCGAGTTCTGTGTGAAGCCGCCGAGGATCTCGGCGAGCCAACTTTTCTCATTGAACAACGAGGAAATAGAAAACATGTTCTCTATTTGGCTCGACGAGGAACTCGTCGGCTTCCTCGGCCGAAAGTGTACACACGACCGAGTTTCTCGGCAGAATTCAGCTCCGATCGAGTTTCTGGCTGAATTCTGCCGAGAAACTCGGTCGTGTGTACGGGGCCTTAGAGGGCTTTCTTCAGAGGTCCAACACATTTAATGCTGAATCAAACCTAGAGCTCTGCAATCAGCAATGCTCATGCTTCCTTCTGATTGGAGTGCTCTTGCTCTGACCAAGCAGGGGGTATGTCAGACCTCTGCATTTATGAGACTACTGTTTCACACAGAGAGCAAGGGTCCTTCTCTGCAGAATGTGACAGGGGACATGTTTTGTTACTCAGACTTTGTTGAAGACAGTAGTGGTTTTTATAAGAAAACAAACTGCAAGTCTTTTCACACCTTTTGTTTTGGTGCAGCTGGAATGTATTTAGATCAGTGGTCTCAAAGTACCGGCCCGCGGGCCATTTGCGGCCCGCGGACCAGTTATAAATGGCCCTCAGGCAGGGTGGAAGTGAGGGGAGCAAAAAAAAAAAAAAAATGTTTTTTTTAAATTTTTTTTTTGAGCTGGTGCCATCTGGTGGTGAGCCGTTGGTATTACAAGTTATTACCACCAGATGTGAGCTGGCGCCATCTGGTGGTGGCCGTTGGTATTACAAGTTAAGCATTACAAGTTAAACAGCAATTCTAATGTCATTTTACACTATTTTCACTGCCATCTTCTTCCCTCTAATTAGAACCCCCAAACATTATATATATTTTTTATCCTAACACCCTAGAGAATAAAATAGCGATCATTGCAATACTTTCTGTTACGCCGTATTTGCGCAGCGGTCTTACAAGCGCACTTTTTTGGGAAAAAATTACACTTTTTTTAATTAAAAAATAAGACAACAATAAAGTTATCCCCATTTTTTTTAATATTATGAAAGATAATGTTACGCCGAGTAAATTCATACCCAACATGTCACGCTTCAAAATTGTGTCCGCTTGTGGAATGCCGACAAACTTTGTTACCCTTTAAAATCTTCATAGGCGACGTTTAAAAAAATCTACAGGTTGCATGTTTTAAGTTACAGAGGAGCTAGAATTATTGCTCTCACTCTACCAATCGCGGTCGATACCTCACATGTGTGGTTTGAACACCGTTTACATATGCGGGCGCTGCTCACGTATGTGTTCGCTTCTGCGCGCAAGCTCGTCGGGACGGGGTGCGTTTTCTGGCTCCTAACTTTATTAGCTGGCTCCTAGATTCCAAGCAAATTTGTCAAACCCTGACTTACACCAGTGCTGGTGGTAATAATGCGCTCGCTGACACCAGTGCTGGGGGTTAATAATGCGCTCGCTGACACCAGTGCTGGTGGTAATAATGCGCTCGCTGACACCAGTGCTGGTGGTAATAATGCGCTCGCTGACACCAGTGCTGGGGGTTAATAATGTGTTCGCTGACACCAGTACTGTTGTTTTTTAAGTTTGAAAGTTTGCATGCGGCCCCCCATGGCATATGAAAACTTGTCTTGTGGCCCTCAGGTAATTTGAGTTTGAGACCCCTGATTTAGATGATTTAAACAGAAAGTTCAAGTAAACTTTAACCATAGAAAAAGGAGTGCTGACTTCCTTTACCCTAGGTTCAGACTTCCATGTTTGCCCAGGCATGGTAGCCTATTCAAATGAATGGGCTGCTGTGCCTGCGTGTCCGCAAAAAAAAGGTGCATGCAACCACAGGGAAATTGCACGTTCTTTCTGATTATACAATAATTATGTGGTTCCCACACCCTCAGATGCTCTGCGTGCTAAGATGCGTGGGGGTGCCAATAAAAATGACTGGCGGTGCCACACGTTTTCTAAGAGCAGCACGATTTGGCTGTGGGTGGTTGCAGGTGCGTGAACAGATGCAATACCCTGCAGCCACACACATAGGTGTGAACCTAGCCTTAAGCCTCTGTAAGATTGGGGTGATCAGACTCCAGCGGTAGGTGCATTTTTAGTGAGTACGCCAGTCCAGAACTGAATAGCCCACTTTTATTTAAAAGCACAAAAAGTTCACAAATACATCAGTAGCCCTCGCAGGGGGTTCCACCATTACTGTATCTTGCATACTCAACAGTTTAGCCTCCTGGGTTTCATTCTTGCCATCCGGCTGTTTCAGGCCTTTAGCCTAGGCCTTAAGTCAGCTCCACAGAACAAACAGAGTTTCCTAGAGTTAAGCTCTCTCCTAGCTTACTCCTGATCAGCGCCTTGCGGCTCAATCACCAATGACATCTGCCTCCTGCAGACATGCAGCCTCTGACTCCTCTCAGAGGGATGGGAGTCCACCTGACTCCCAGCACAGACTTCCTGTCTGTGGGGTGGGGCCCTGAGCCATAGTCAGGTCAGAATTAAATAGCCAAACACACAGCTGTGCAATCAAAGTGTCTTTCTCGCCAAAATCTGGCGTACACCAGCAATCTTTAAGGTCGCACAGAGTCCCACCACCACACCTCGTACACACGGTTTGATTGTTGGACGACCGAGCGTGTGCAGGATTTTGTTTAGCATACTAACTATCCGCAAATTGGCGTTTGACAAAAACTAGCGTAGTGACGTAAGATGAGAGTATAAAGAGGAAGTTAATTTCTCAAGCGCCACCCTTTGGGCCCCATTAACTAATTTTGCGTTGGTAGAAGTTTGGTGAGCGTTGATTTGCGATTTTCAGATTGTACAAAACAAATGCCTTTTAAAATACATTTGGCATAACTACATGAAAAGCAGCTTCATTATTATTCCATTAAAGGTGATGAGAATTTTGACATTTCATCAATTGCTGCATCAAGAATGGTAATTCTAGATTGCAAACGGCAGTTTACAAGACCGATCTCTTCCCAGTCGTTCCTTGATTCTGAGCATGCGTGTTTGTACTTTCGACTTTTGTGTGACAGATTTCTCTACTGACCATCTAAAAAATCAGACGTGAGTTCAGACAGAAAATGTATAGCCTGCACATCCAGCTTTTGTCTGTCGAATGCACCGTACTAACGATCTGAAAATCCGCAGACAGCTCGTATTCAGACTTTTCCCTTCCGATCGTGTGTACGAGCCTTTAGACTATATTTGAGTTCCAAACTTTTCTGTTTGTCTGTGCCATGGGATCTGCAGTAATGATTTTTGCAATTTTTTTTGGACCCAAGGTCTAAAAGTAACTTGTTTACTGCCATGCATGGTCCCAGAATCTAGTCAAATTGAAACGGATTGTGAAAAATAAAATCTTACAGGTAGATTTAAAATGATTGGTTCCCCGGTCTTTCTGGTCAGAAACTGCCTAGGTCCTAGGATTAGTAGATGTCATGATATTTTTTTCTCTCTAATCTGTACTGGCCAAATTTAGACTACAGGTATACCCCACTTTTAGGTACACAATGGGGTTTATTTACTAAGGCTGGAAAGTGAAAAATCAGGCTCACTTCTACATAGAAACCAATGAGCTTCTAACCCCAGCTTGTTCAATTAAGCTTTGGTAATAAAACCTGGAAGCTCGTTTATACAGAAGTGAGCCTGATTTTGCACTTTCCAGCTTTAGTAAATAAAAACCATTGTGTACTTAAAAGTGGGGTATGCCTGTATACAGTATTTGAGTTCCAAACTTTTCTGTTTGCCTGGTCAGGGCTATATATGGAATCTGCACTAATGATTTTTTCATTTTTTGGGCCTATAGTCTAAAGGTTAACACACTTACTCCTATACATGGTCCCAGAATTAAGCAAAGTTGCACCAGATTGAGCAAAATAAAATCTGACATTGTGAAGATAAATTTAAATGATTGGTTTCCCAGTCTTTCTGGTGGCTAAATGCCTAGGTCTTACAGATTAGTAGATGTCATGAGATTTTTCCCCCCTCTAATCTGTCTAGGTCATTCTATAGGCTACTCAGATTAGGGAGAGGAAGCCTCACACCATCAGATAATTCAGGCAACACGCATCTGGAACACATCTGGAAGGCAGCTCTGGCGTAAAGTTCTGGGGTCTTTGCTGTCTTTTTTTCAGTTAAATTTTTTTATACACAATCTATTGCATTTTTTGCAATTTTGTGGGGCTACTTATAGAACTGTATTATGTCTACTGTTTTACATTAGGGTGTATATTTACTACAACTGGTGCATAACAAATCTGATGCATCTGTTCATAATAACTAATCAGCTTTTAGTTTTTATTGTCAAAGCTTAAGGTGTCTGTATATGCAGTAAAGCATGCTTGTTATACTCACTGTGGAACCTAAGGAGTTAGTCCTCTGCATTGTGTAAAAAGGCTGTTTGATCTGTCTTCTCTGTTCCATCTCCTGATAGTACAGAGCATGGGGACAAACTACACATGCTCAGTTTGGTGTGTATTGCTAGGGAGTTTTTCTCCTTGGGAGGATGCATGTGATCAGCAGAGGGCCAATCAGTACAGTCCAGACAGAGGGTTAGGGGGTCTTACAGCCGCATAGGACAGTCAGAGCAGAATGAAAGCTACAAGCTTTAACCAGACACTGATAGAAGTCGCAAGACTGCTACATACTGCTGATGAGAAAGGGTATTTAGCAGTTTGTATTTACTAAAACTATTGCATCCCCATGTTCTGTGTACTGTGGGAGACTAGATATAGTTATACACAGCTTCACCAATGTGTGCACCAGTTTTAGTAAATCAACCCCATGGCATCCTTTAAGCTATTTTTTTTTAGCCTATTATTTACTATGAACAGGGAAGCAATTACAGTAAAACCTTGGTTTGAAAGTAACTTGGTTTGAGAGCGTTTTGCAAGACAAGCTAAATTTTTAATAAATTTTGCCTTGATATACAAGCGATGTCTTGATATAAGAGTAGCGTCATGTCACAACTGAGTGACATGACGTGTAGCAATATGGTTACATTTAATGAAGGTACAACATTTTGAAACTTTTTGCTACACTTGATGGTGCCTCTCTTCTCTTTTATACCCTGTAAAAAAATGTTTTGATATACAAGTGCTTTGGATTGCAAGCATTTTTCTGGAACAAATTATGCTCGCAAACCAAGGTTTTACTGTATATAAAATGTTGTGTAGCCTAATTTTAGATATCCTTCATTTTTGTACTTGAATTCTTCACATTCTGTATATATTTATTGCAGTATTATTGTACCGCTCTCTGCTACACTACTCATACTTTCATGAATTAAAACATTTTACTTTCTCTCTTTTGTGATGTTTTTTCGGTACAGTTTATATCTTTTGTGTATATTTTGTTTTATATTTCATTTTGTAGATTAATAATGAAGCTAGAAAAACTATTTGAAGGCAGGTCACAAGCAACGCTTGCTTAGTATTTTCATCGAAAACCTTTGACCATGAACTAGAACAGAACAGGACTTACATGACAATTTTTATTTCCTTTCTACTTGAATTTGCCTGCAGTGTTCTGAGTTGGAATGAGTGGCTCTGGGATTCTTTGTTGTTTTGCCTAACTTTAACATTAGCTAGATATGTGATAACATTTAAACATCTCATTATGATCTGATGATAGAAGGTTTTTCTTTAAGTCTCAGTACATGCAGAGTTATCTAGAAGTGCATTAACCCTTAGCAGCCAATCAAAATTAATAGCCTAATATCAAACTCATACTAATGCTTGGTTGTTATGGGCTACTATAGGCCTTGAAAAATGCAGATGCTAGACCTAGTAGTATGGATCTACTCATTTTTTGCTACTTCTAACTCTAGCAGATCTTCTTGCATTTGTTGAGCTTAGGTACTGCACTTTGCACATCATCATTGTGATTTCTACTTATAGAGGAGACAAGATATAAAAACATCTGTCGTTTTATATTTGATGACTTTAAAGGAGTTGTAAAGGAAAACATTTTTTTGCCTAAAATTAATGTCTGCAAGGTAGACAGACAGAATAGTGTAATGATTCTGTTAAAAAATTAGTAAATACCTATTAAATTCCTTCATCTATATCACCTCCGGCGTTCTAGTTTCTGTTCTCTCATTCACTTCCTGGTTTGCGGCGCTCGTTCATGTAAGAACTACATTTCCCAGAATGCATTGCGGCACGCCCAGTAATTCACACCTCCTTGAAGTCTCTAACACGTAGAGAGCGTCCTGCCGCACAGATGTAGTTCCCAGGAGGGGGCGAGCACGTTACTGAGCACCGCAGTAAAGCCTCCCTTCACGGTGATGAGTAACAATCAGACAAGCAGGAAGTGAACAGAACAGAGAAGAAATAGAGCAACTTCTAAGCAAAAACTAACAATGAGGAAGTGAAAAGAGGAATGTCTGCAGGTAAAGGATGCTTATTATGAAAACATTTTTTTTTCCTTTACAACCCTTTAAGATGATAGAAATTAAACTCTGCCCCTCATCCCACAATCTCACCTCTATTTCAGGAAGGGGCAGATTGGACTGCTTGAGTCAAAAACCCTTTTAACATGATGATGGCAGGTAAAATTGCCATGCACTCTGCTGTAATTTCAAGCTCTGTCTTGACAAAATATGGCCAACATCTATAAAACCACAATAGGCGACTTGCTTTTTTAATATTTACAACTTTTAACATGTGTTAGTATGAGGACTTTGCTTTAAAAAAAAACGTGAAAGATTGCATTGCATCATTTTTGATTTTGTATTTTTCTGCTTCTATAGATACCATAGGTTAAACCTCACAATCATAAAAATGTTATTGCTTCATTTTAAACCACACAAGAATGCTTGTTTATGCACTTTTAGGGATTAGTGTATGCATTCACACAGTTTAAGGAAACTGGTCCTGACAAATACACAGGCTGCCATTACTCAACTACTAATTGATTCTAAATGCCTGGATGTCCTGCTAACTGGTTCCAGTACCTTCTCAGCCATTAAAGCAAAACACATATTTCAGTCTCTCTGGCTACATAAATGTTCTGGATTAGTGTATTCGTTTTTTTGGGGGCATTGGGGATTAGGGTATTGAAACCATTGAATTAGCATTTCTGTCCATTAAGAGATCAATGCTACTCTGATACACTTGACTGTGGACTTTACAACAAATAGAAGTAAACTAAACCCAATGTGGGAATCACAAGGGTCAGAGATCAGTTATAAATGAACTTACAGTAATACAATTTTTATCAACTGAAGTTGTATGTTGCAGTCTCATTTATTTTTTTCAAACTTTCTAGAAGTATAGGAAAGTAGCAGTGATTTTCATTTTGTGTCAAGACGGGGAATCTCTTGTAGAACCCTGAGGTCCCGTACAGACGAGGGGACATGTCCGATGAAAACGGTCCGCGGACCGTTTTCATCGGACATGTCTGCTCGGAGATTTCGGTCTGATGGTTGTACACACCATCAAACCGAAATCCCCGCGGACAGACAGCGCAGTGATGTGGCGGTGACGTTGACGCCGCCACGTCCGCAAACCAGGAAGTAAAATACTTCCACGCAAGCGTCGAATCCATTCGACGCATGCAGGAGATTTCTACCCGCTGGTTAGGTGTACTAACCAGCGGACATGTCGGACGGACGGGTTTCCAGCCGACAAGTTTTAAAGCCTGCTTTAAATCTTTTGTCTGCTGGAAACCTGTCTGCTAGGCTGTACACACGGTCGGATCTGTCCGCTGAAACTGGTCTGCGGACCAGTTTCAGCAGACATGTTCGGTCCTGTGTACGAGGCCTTAAAGAAAAAGACTGCATTAAGCAATATTAAGATTTACTTTAGCCACATATCAAAGCCTATTGAAAGTTAAGGAAAACATAATCCCTCTCTGTAGAAAAGTGATAAAAACTATGTCAGAGACAGTTTTTTCTGTTGGGGATATTACCTTTCACATTCTGACACAGAGACACAACAGAAAGTGAGAAGAAATTTGTTTGGAGATTTTGCATTGAATCAGGCACAGGTGCCCCTGTTTTAGGGCCCTTTCACACGGGCGGACGAACGCTCCGTTTTTTACAAGTCTGTTTACGGACTCACAATGCATCCCTATGGGATTGTGGACGTTAGCGGATGAGCATCCGCTAACGTCCGTAAAGATCCGCCTCCGCAAAGATCCGCTTTTTCAGACGGAAGAAAACCCTATTTTTCTTCCGTCTGGCGGAACGGATCGGATGAATACGGACACGCGGTCCGTATTCATCCGATTCCCCATAGGGGAGAGCGGAGGAAAGACAGGGGGTCTCTGCACAGTGTGCGGGGACCGCCCTGTCCGCCGACAGCTCAGCGGGGATTTACGGATGATCCCCGCTGAGCAGACGGACACACACGGAGCGGATAAATACAGATCCGCTCCGTGTGAAAGAGCCTTTAAGCCTCGTACACACACTCGGAGTAAACTGAGCGTGTGTGCGAGGCTTTCAGTTTTCTCGTCTGGAAATCTGGCCAGAATCTCGACGAGAAAAATAGAGGTCCTGCTCTCTCACACTGGGTACGATTTATTCTTCGATTTGAGATGCGATTTCACATGTGAAATCGCATCTCAAATCGGCGGCATTTGCTGGCAATTGTCAGCAATGACACCGTCCTAATCGGTGCGACGCCGCATCTGCGGCGCTGCACCGATTTCAAAAAGTAGTTCCTGTACTACTTTTTGCGATTTCGGGCCGCGATATACATTGACATCTGTGCAGAAACCTGCACAGATGTCTCTTAAATCGCGGCCAAAATCGGGACTGCCAGCGGGAGTGAAGCTGAACTCACAAGGCTTCACTCCCGCAGCCCAGTGTGAACCAGGGCTAAAGGTTTGACCTCATATTAGATGGTTTTGGTAAACCTGAAGAGAAAAACCTGCAGGAAAACTGATAGTGTGTATGGGGCTTAAGACTTGCCTTTAGTGAGAAGCTGAAATGTAAATAAAGGCTCACTAGCTCAGTTCTAATTTGTCATGCATGCATTCATTATCTCACTGGTAATAATGAATGAATGATCATTCACCAATTCATACCAGCAAGATGGAATAAAACATGATGCATCTTATTTCCTGAAGAATCTGGATTACCATGTTTATTGCACAATAACAATACGATAAGCTTTTAATTCTCATGCTTCACTGAGCATACTAAGTGCGCAATAAAATGACTATAACGATCAAGATGAGGTAAGGTGTTTTTTAAGACATTTTATATTTTCTGTGTGAGAGAGATGAATCCAACAGACTTTAATTTACAGTGTATTCTCGTACTGCTTACTACTATTCAGGCAGATCATACTGAAACAATTGGAAAAGGATAACGGATGCTACATGGTTTGACCATGAAGTAAATATTTTTTGTCTAAAGCAGTGTGTCTAAACTGTGGCCCAGGGGCTGGATGTGGCCCTTTGCCTGCCTTTATCTGGCCCTTTGGAAACTATTCCTTCCACAGACACAGAACGATGCAGAATCATTTCTCCCACTAATACCAACAAAGGGGCACTATTCCTCCCACTAAAACCAATGAGGGCATGGTTTACTCTCATTGACATGGGGCATTTTCTACTGTCCAAAGTCTGGCTTCCCTAAAGCCTAAATGACAGTAAAATATGATAGGTAATCACCGCACTACTATTTACAATGAACTACTGGAGGTAAAAGGAAAAATCTCTCAAGGAGGAAGATCACATGACTGGTGACAAAACATGGCGGTGTTGCTGGTATCTTTTTAAAGGGGGCAACTTGATTATACCTTGGCAAGCTGTATATCTATGTGCACGATAAAATTTACGTGTTTTAAGGTATTTTTAATAAAATCTGAATCTTTTAAAACTGAAAAACACTATGATGGTTTATTTATAATTGTTTTTGAGCCATAATACATACGTTGAGGAGCAGTGATGCCATAAGTGCATGGTTACCTGTGGATGAGTTGGAGGATCTGAGGAGCAGATAGCCACAGAATAAGACCACTGTAAGGGGAAAACGCACTGCGACCTACGAATAGAAAGTGCAGAGAAGGGCAACCAAACTGATAAGAGGCGCTCAGGAGGAGCTCAGCTATGAGGAAAGATTAGAGGAACTGATATTATTCCCTCTTGAGAAGAGGAGAATAAGGGGGGATATGATCCACATGTACACATATATAAGGGGTCCATATAGTGAACTTGGTGTTGAGTTATTCACATTACGGTCAACACTGAGGACAAGGGGGCACTCTTTACGTCTAGAGGAAAAGAGATTTCATCTCCAAATACGGAAAGGTTTCTTCACAGTAAGAGCTGTGAAATGTGGAACAGACTCCCTCCAGAGGTGGTTCTGGCCAGCTCAGTAGATTGCTTTAAGAAAGGTCTGGATACTTTCCTAAATATACATAATATAACTGAGTACTAACATTTATAGGTAAAGTTGATCCGGGGTAAATCCGATTGCCTCTCGGGGGATCAGGAAGGAATTTTTTCCCCTGCTGTAGCAAATTAGATCATGCTATGCTGGGGTTTTTTGCCTTCCTCTGGATCAACTGTGGGTATAGAGTTGGGTGTATGGGATTGTACTGTGTTGTTTTTTATTTTGTTTATTTTTTTGTGGTTGAACTGGATGAACTTGTGTCTTTTTTCAACCTGACTAACTATGTAACTATGTAGGTCGGAGTTTGAGGTGAGATCATTCATTGACTGGTGATGGATCACAAGGTGTGTTTATTTTATTTTTTAAACTATGGTTCGCTGTGGACACATGTGGCTTTTTGGATTTGTGTATTGGATGTTCTACTGATAGTTTGTCTTTTGCCTTGCTCTTTTTCACATAATTAAGACTTTTTAGTTGGGGGGTTCCCAACACTGTTGCACTTTAAATGTTTTTTAATTGTTGCACGGAATTTATTATGTTATTATTATGATGTAAATGATTGCACTTACAGTTCATTTGTATTGAAAATATCTATAGCAGGGGGTTTCCACCATCCCTGTTAAAGCGGGGGTTCACCCTGTTAAAAAAAAAAAAATGTTTTTTTTTTATTATTCCATTACTTTCGGCATCGTAGCGCGAGCTACGGTATGCCGGTCCTAAATTTTTAATCCCCGTACTCACTGTGCTATCGTTGATTGAAGAATCCGGGGAATGGGCGTTCCTATGGTGAGAGAAGGTGATTGACGGCCGGCCCTGGCACGTCACGCTTCTCCGGAAATAGCCGAAATAGGCTTGGCTATTCACGGCGCCTGCGCATAGCCTGTGCGCAGGCGCTGTGAATAGCCGAGACCTACTCCGGCTGTCTTCGGGGAGCGTGACGTGCCAGAGCCGGCCGTCAATCATCCTCCCTCTCCATAGGCACGCCCATTCCCCGCGGGAGTCGGATTCTTCAATCAACAATAGCACAGTGAGTACGGGGATTAAAAATTTAAGACCGGCATACCGTAGCTCGCGCTACGATGCCGAAAGTAATGGAATAATGAGGTGAAGGAGGGTGAACTACCGCTTTAAGTTTCATTTTTTTTTTTTAGTTTGATATGTATTATATGTGATGTTACATATGTGATGTGACATATTGTGGTAATATTGACGTTTACTGAGCATACCACACATTGTAGTAATATTGACATTTATTGAGCATACCACACATTAGAGGGTTCCACCATTATTGTTATTGATTAGTAAGGTAGCGCTGCACTGTTGTTGTTTTTTTTTGTCTAAATGACAGTAACATTGCCGCTTGTGTGGAAAGTTTGGATACCCCTGGTATAGTCAAAGTAAGCTGGGAACAAAGCATGTAGCTGTAATTTACTGACTTACTGCAGGACTGTGCCCTGAGAGCCACTGAATCTTTAGGCAAATACCACATTTTCAGAAGATCAACATCTATGCATTGGTCATTTAAACCCTGCAATTCAATGTAAAAACAAATTTCTTTTTTTATTCAGCTAGTAGGGAGGGGACTAAACCCACTGGGGAGGGTAGAGATAATAAGAGATTTATCAGAGGTGATAGGATAAATCTGTAAATCACAGGACAAGCATGACACGCATGTTTATAAACTGTGCTAGCAGTAAGTGCATCAGTGACTTCTGACTGACTTTCATATTTCTTCAGTCATGGTGTCAATGACAGTGAGAGTTGGTAGCCCTCTCACAGTCTTATTGGGGGGAGTATTAGAGGTAGCTCAGAGTCAGTATCACAGTGCACAGGTAGACTATGCAGGGGAGGGGTTAGGATAGTCCTAGCACAGCCTCTCTGACCAATCCGGGCACAGCATAGTGGATGCCCCTAGCCTAGTGGATGTCTAGATTTTGTTGTATGTATGGTTATTCTCAGCTGTGACTGTATAATGCAAGATGGGTAGTTATAGGGTAGACTGGAACCATACAATGCTTCTCCAGGGTGTGTCATATTGCTTCCAGGATGTGTTTCCCTGGGGGGGGGGGGGTTCGGCATGTCTTGTGTATACTGTGCGGGGGAATCAATGCTTTTCCCATGGTGCTCAATATCCTATTTGCCACTAGTATTTATGACCATTTGTAAATACAATGCCATTTGAGTGCCATAGTTCTTTGACTAATGTTTCATATATTGCAAGGTGTTTCGAAGACTAAAAACTGCATTCATTTATACAGCTTTTAGTTAAATATAGGCTATTTTCTCTGCCTTTACTTTGGCGTATAATTTTTTGTTTAAGGACCTCTAAAATCTTTGCAGTGTGATTAAAATATAACCTTGCAATGCTCTGAATTGAATACATTTTACATATCTGCGATGTAGCTGCTCCAACATCTATTAAATGATATGACAGCTTGACTTGTCTAAATGTGTTATCATTTAGCAGTATGTCAAAATTTCTTTTTATGTAGATGGCAGCAGTAAATAAGCCATCAGTTGAACTCGCTGGAGCTTCTCTGCAGAAGTCTGAATTTCTGGATTTGTCATAATGATACATCATTACCTGAAATGATAGTCTGTTCACTCGTACATGTACTGCACACAAAAGACAATGTCTATCCACACTGTATGTGGACGCTACAAGCTCTTTCAGTGCTTGATCTCTTTCAGATATACTGTCTAAAATGTTATTGCATTTGTTTTAATAACTTGTTTGCTTGATAATAGATATTCTCATTAGTGTTGCTCACGAATATTCGCATTGCGAATATTCGACTCGAATATAGCATATTCGAGAAATCGCGCTATATTTCGAATTTCGCGGTGAATATTCGCAATTCCGAATATTCGCATTTTTTCAATTTGATTTTTAAAACAGATCACATCCTATCGACGTCTAAAAGCATTGCTGGTATGATTAGAGACCCTGGGCCGAGTAGCTAAGCTGAGGCGATCCTTTTATGTTGCCAAATTGAAAAAAAAAAAATTGCGATTTTTCGCTATTGCGAATGCGAAAATGATTGCGAATTTTCGATAACTGTGGTAGGAGAACTCTGATTGTCTCTGATGCAAAAGGGGGGGGCTTTGTGTATGTGTATGTTATGAATATTTGTATGTTTGATATTATTATTTTTTGTAAGAAGGAAAAAATTGCGCATACCTTAAAAAAGGGGAGAATACAGCAGCAACTCAAAAATGTTATACAACATAAATTAATACAAGACAGAAAATGGAGTCGCTCTACAAGAATAAAAAATATGTCTAGTGACAAGACATGTGGGCAAATTATAAAATAAGCAAGCGCAAATAACTTGTGAAATACACAGTGAAACAAATATATAAAGAAATATAGTCCCAATAATAGAAAAATAATCTTTCATAAAAATGTCTGATATGTGAAGTGAAAAAAAGTCCAAAGCATGCAGCATGAACGTGTTCAATCTTCAAGGTGTTTGATTGACAAACGGCTGCGACAGATGGATAGAGTAAAGAATCACCACCAATGCAAAACACTTTTTATTTTCTATTGTAAAATATCAAGAATATTCTGAGCCAATCAGAGTGCTCCTTCCGCATTTGCCGAATATTCGCAATTATTTTGTATTGTAAAATATCAAGAATATTCTGAGCCAATCAGAGTGCTCCTTCTGCATTTGCCGAATATTCGCAATTATTTTGTATTGTAAAATATCAAGAATATTCTGAGCCAATCAGAGTGCTCCTTCCGCATTTGCCGAATATTCGCAATTATTTTGTATTGTAAAATATCAAGAATATTCTGAGCCAATCAGAGTGCTCCTTCCGCATTTGCCGAATATTCGCAATTATTTTGTATTGTAAAATATCACGAATATTCTGAGCCAATCAGAGTGCTCCTACAGCATTTCTCGAAATTGCGCAATAAATATCGCATTCGCATGTTGCGATATTTCGATAAAATATCACGAATATTCTGAGCCAATCAGAGCGCTCCTCCAGCATTTCTCGAAATTGCGCAATAAATATCGCATTCGCATGTTGCGATATTTCGATAAAATATCACGAATATTCTGAGCCAATCAGAGTGCTCCTACCGCAGTTATCAAAAAATCGCAATTATTTTCGCATTCGCAATAGCGAAAAATCGCAATCATTTACTTTCGATAAAATATCACGAATATTCGAATTTAGCGAATATATCTCGAATATTCGAATATATATTCGAGATATATCGCGAAATCGAATATGGCATATTCTGCTCAACACTAATTCTCATCTCATTTACATTGGAATGTCTTCCTTAAAGGACCTAGCATTAGATCAATTTTTTTCCTGTTAAAAGTAAAACTTTTTTTAGTTTTAGACAGAGTGGAGAGGAATTAGAACACCTATTAGATTTTTATTGCTGTCTGTGTCCCCTTTAGGGGATTTATCCTTTCTGTTGGTTTATCCTTTCTTTCATGGGTTGTCCCCATAGCAGTAATAGAGGGAAAAATCTTCTAATGGAGACACTAGTTCTGGTGACCTGTTAATAGGACAGGAAGTGAAGGGACTGGACTTTCTTAATCTCAGATGTATCCAATCTGTCAATCATGCTGCAGATCTAGGATGGATCCTGAACATTGAAAAGTCACCTTTGATTCTGTCACGTCAGACTACCTAGGTACCCTTATGCCCAGATCCTCCTTCACCCAGGAGAAGTTGATAAAGCTGCAGAGACAGGTTTAATTTTAGAACTTCAGTCCTGATGTGGGCCTTCCTTGTGAAAGATATCAACTTTCAAACTATCTGCACAATTCCACTTAAGAACTTTTCAACAAAACATGCTTATGGTATGGGGCAGGTCCAGTCTTTCTCTGGACAAGATGATCCTGAACCAAGATGCCTTTGTTTTGGTTGCTTCTGTCCCTGGCCTTGTCAGAGGACAAGTTTTTTTCTTCCCTTACTTTGGAGGATTTCTATAAGTATAGCAATCTATCTGTTTAAGGTTATCGGGCTTCGGAGAAATCCAAACTTCCAATCAGTGTCTTGGATTTCCGAGCATTTTATCTGGCTTTCTTCATTGGAACCCCCTTCTTAACTGTCATCTTATCTGAATTCATCAGGCAATACCACAGTGGTGGCTTACATCAATTATCAGTGGACACCACAAGTGTTGTGGCATGACAGAAGTAGAATATATCCTGTCCTGGGTGGAGCTTCCTGTTCCAGCAATCTCTGTGGTGCACCTGTAGAACTGGCAGGCATATTTCCTAACCAGACAAACTAGACATGTTTCTCTCCAGAGTGAGGGACCTAATGGTGGGTGCTTTGGTAGCACTGTGGGATCAGTATACCCTGATCTATGCCTTTCTTCTGCTGAAGCTACTACTTTTTCTGGTTCTCAGGATTGAAAGCGTGGGCACTCCAGTCATCCCCATAGCTCTGGATTGGCCTAGCAGAGTTTGGTATGCAATGTAGAAGGCTTATTTTCTCTTATGCGAGACTTTAGGAGTTTTCCCATGTGCCTTTTTTTATTGGGCTATGTTTTTTATTTTCTTCTAGGGACGCTGAGAAGTAAGCATTATCAGCCTAGACTCCAACCATGGGATTTATACCTAGCTGTGCAGGTTTTACAGAGTCCCTATTTGTTATACCTCAGTACACAGTGCTCAATTGCGTTATCCTGGTACCAGGGGCGTACCTAGAACATTTGGCACCCGGGGCGGATCCAATATCTGGCCCCCCCCCCCCCCCGGTAAAATGTAAAAACACCCCACTGTGCCCCCTGCATCCTTCAATATCTCTTTGTCACTACTGTGTACCCCCTCTCCACAACTGCACCACGGGACCCCTTTACATTTCACAGCACTCTGGACCCCTTTACATTACACTGCACTTCTGGACCCCTTTACATTACACAGCACCCTGCATCTCTGGACCCCTTACATTACACAGCACCCTGCATCACTGGACCCCTTTAAATTACACAACACCCTGCACCTCTGGACCCCTTTACATTACACATCACCTCTGGACCCCTTTACAACAGCACTTCTGGACCCCTTTACATTACACAGCACCCTGCACCTCTGGACCCCTTTACATTACACAGCACCCTGCACCTCTGGACCCCTTTACATTACACAGCACCCTGTATCTCTGGACCCCTTTACATTACACAGCACCCTGCATCTCTGGACCCCTTACATTACACAGCACCCTGCACCTCTTTACATTAAACAGCACCCTGCACCTCTGGACCCCTTTACATTACACACCACCCTGCACCTCTGGATCCCTTTACATTACACAGCACCCTGCATCTCTGGACCCCTTTACATTACACAGCACCTCTGGACCCCTTTACATTACACATCACCTCTGGACCCCTTTACATTACACAGCACTTCTGGACCCCCTTACATTACACAGCACCCTGCACCTCTGGACCCCTTTACATTACACAGCACCCTGCACCTCTGGACCCCTTTACATTACACAGCACCCTGCACCTCTGGACCCCTTTACATTACACAGCACCCTGTATCTCTGGACCCCTTTACATTACACAGCACCCTGCATCTCTGGACCCCTTACATTACACAGCACCCTGCACCTCTGGACCCCTTTACATTACACAGCACCCTGCACCTCTGGACCCCTTTACATTACACAGCACCCTGTATCTCTGGACCCCTTTACATTACACAGCACCCTGCATCTCTGGACCCCTTACATTACACAGCACCCTGCACCTCTTTACATTAAACAGCACCCTGCATCTCTGGACCCCTTTACATTACACAGCACCCTGCACCTCTGGACCCCTTTACATTACACAGCACCCTGCACCTCTGGACCCCTTTACATTACACAGCACCCTGCATCTCTGGACACCTTTAAATTACACAGCACCCTGAATCTCTGGACCCCTTACATTACACAGCACCCTGCAACTCTGGACCCCTTTACATTACACTGCACTTCTGGACCCCTTTACATTACACAGCACCCTGCATCTCTGGACCTCTTTAAATTACACAGCACCCTGCATCTCTGAACCCCTTTACATTACACTGCACCTCTTGACCCCTTTACATTACACAGCACCCTGCACCTCTTGACCCCTTTACATTACACAGCACCCTGCACCTCTGGACCCCTTTACATTACACAGCATCCTGCACCTCTGGAGCCCTTACATTACACAGCACCCTGCATCTCTGGACCCCTTACATTACACACCACCCTGCACCTCTGGACCCCTTTACATTACACTGCACCTCTGGACCCCTTTACATTGCACAGCATCCTGCACCTCTGGACCCCTTACAGAATACAGAACCCCCTCAGAATCCAGAATCCCCCCTCATATACAGAATCCCCCCTCATATACAGAACCACCCCCTACAATACAGAACCCCCCCCCCCCACAATACAGAACCCCCCCTATACAGATACCACCCGCCTACAATACAGAACACCCCCCCCCCAGAATACAGAACCCCCCTATACAGATACCACCCCCTACAATACAGAACTCCCCCCTACAATACAGAACTCCCCCCACACAATACAGAACCCCCCAGAATACAGAACCCCCCTCATATACAGAACCCCCCTCCCCATACAGATACCACCCCCTACAATACAGAACACCCCCCCCCACAATACAGAACCCCTCTCATATACAGAAACCACCCCTACAATACAGAACATCCCCCCCCACAATACAGAACCACCCCAGAATACAGAATCCCCCCTCATATACAGAACCACCCCCTACAATACAGAACACCCCCCCCCCTCAGAATACAGAACCCCCCTATACAGATACCACCCCCTACAATACAGAACACACCCCCCCCCCCACAATACAGAACCCCCCCAGAATACAGAACCCCCCTATACAGATACCACCCCCCTACAATACAGAACTCCACCTCCTACAATACAGAACACCCCCCCCACAATACAGAACCCCCCCAGATATACAGAACCCCCCCTCCTATACAGATACCACCCCCTACAATACAGAACATCCCCCCCCAATACATACAGAACCCCCCCCCAGAATACAGAACCCCCCCTCATGTACAGCACACCCCCCCTCATATACAGAACACCCCCCAGATATACAGAACCCCCCCTCCTATACAGATACCACCCCCTACAATACAGAACATCCCCCCCCAATACATACAGAACCCCCCCCCCCCCAGAATACAGAACCCCCCCTCATGTACAGCACACCCCCCCTCATATACAGAACACCCCCCCCTTACAATAGTGCACACACCCCCCTTGCCTTCAGGCCCATAATGCCGTCAGACAGATGATCATCAGCGCGCCGCGTGTTACACTGTCTACACACACAGGCAGCACAGCACAGGGGGAGGCGGCTGCAGCTTCACGCTCCTCGGCTGTGTGACTGTCAGTGTCAGACAGTCACAGCCGTATCTATCAGAGCCGCGGGCGCTGCGCTGCCACAGAGAAGGGGATAATTGCGGTCCCGGGTATGGGTACGGCTCGCACGAGTCACACCCCCCCCCCCCCTGAAAAGCCACGCTTCAGCTGTGTCTAGCGCTGCCTCCCTGTTACCGTGCGATGCGCCATCATCATGCCGCACGCTAAGTAGTCCTCTTCATTCGCGGAGGGGGTTGCGTTGGCCTGACACCCCCCCAGTGTGTGGCACCCGGTGCGGCCCGCCCCCTCCGCCCCATGCTTAGTACGCCTCTGCCTGGTACTATTATCTACTATTAATCAACCGTGTGAAACAGATAAATTCATCATTCATCATTCATATAAAGTGCTCCTGTGCATTATTTTAAACAAAACTCGCCTTTCCTATCTAACATAATAGTCTATATTAATTTTGTGAAAATAGTGCAGCACTGCGTATCTATAAATCTTATATAAACAAGTAATTATGCATTCCATAAAACAATTTATGAAAAAAGAAAATGAATAAATTATAAAAAACAGTTCATGTGTAGATTTCCAAAGCTGTCACCGCTGTGAAAAATCCTATTTAAATGGATCCAATATTCAGTGCACACCACCACCTGCTAAAATGCCTGCTCACCTCAAGGATGAGTATAAAACTCATAGACAGATCACTCCATGTGTCCACCACGATATATACACTTTACCAATGGTAGTAATTCCTACAGTCTCCAGACTGCACGTTACACTTACAAGAAATAACAATAAAAACAGCATGTATCAAATCACCAGCTCATTCACTGCAGATCTTGACTCACGGTGCTTCGCCTGACATCACAGATATGACTCCTCCCCTCTAAACGCGTGTCGGCCTCTCATTGGCCTTCATCAGTAGAACTGATCTACTTTTTTGTAAGTGTAACTTTTTAGGGGGGCTTTTTTAATAAATTCAAAAGTAGAGAACACTATGGTACTTGTGTTTTTTGTTTCATGTCCTTAACCCCTGGATATATAAGTGGAATTGATTATTAAAAAAGGGAATGGAGGAAGGTGGTGTTTGAAGACAATTCAAACGTTGATTACCCACACAGAGGTGCAGTCTGGGGACTGTAGGAATTACTACCATTGATAAAGTGGATTGATCGTGGTGGACACATGGAGTGATCTGTCTATGAGTTTTATACTCATCCTTGAGGTGAGCAGGCATTTTAGCAGGTGGTGGTGTGCACTGAATATTGGATCCATTTAAATAGGATTTTTCACAGCGGTGACAGCTTTGGAAATCTTTATATGAACTCTTTTTTATAATTTATTTTCTTTTTTAATAAATTGTTTTATGGAATGTATAATTATTTGTTTATATAAGATTTATAGATAAATCTGATTTTCACAAAATTAATATTACACTAGGTGTGGTGTATCACTATAAGTGTTCAGCAGCTGCATAGACACACACACACATATATATATATATATATATATATATATATATATATATATATATATATATATATATATATATATATATATATATTTTTTTTTCCTCACGTCATTATAGGAGTAATTTATTAGTATTGTGGCGCTGATTGTTTTTCTCATAATTTATAATAGTCCATATACATAGTATCCAATTGCTTTCCAATGCTGTAACTCTGTAAATCAATTAGTGATGTATATTTTCTTCTGTGTTTCTTATACTCCACTGTGCATTACAACCACACTTGTACACTCACCAGATAACCATGACCTCTCTGGAAAGAGTATGGTCAAAATGTGCTTTTCCCTCAAGGTGTAAATAATCCTAGGAAGCAGCTTTTCCACTCCAGGGTATTTATGGCCATAAAATGAATGAGAGAGAACTGTAATAGAGTACAAGCTTTTTATGTAATTATAATCTAAAAAAACATCAATATATGCGCTTACATTATAAAGTACATTCTCCTTGCACCCGGGTTGAATCGCTTTTGTATAACCGGCTGGCTCCACTATCTCTCAGTTCGAGCACAGACTGTCCTCAATATTTTCCAGGTGTCAGGCTCTCCTTCAACACAGATAGCTTCCTGTATCCCCGCCCGATGTACATTTTGTCATATGATGTCTTCAGGAGTCTATTTGGGATGTTACTTTGACTTTAATTTCCTGTAAGGTAGCCTTCCTTGTGGCCATCACTTTGGCTAGAAGGGTCACTGAGTTATCAACATTATCCTAAGGGAGCCTTATTTAATCTTACGAGGTTGTTTTGAGACTAGGGACTTTCATTTGCCCAAATTGGTCTCTGCTTTTCAATTTATATTATTTAATTTTCATTATGCTACTGTCTTACCTTAGTTGTGTCCAGCTGCAGTTCATTCCAAGGAGCTCTCTTTCAATTGCCTGGCTATGGTGAGGGCAGTTAGTGTTTGCTTTCGGACCACTGCTTCTTTTAGGCAAACCAAAACTACTCCAAAAGATCCTAAGCACCTGTTCACACCAGTGCGACTTGTCATGCAATTTGACAGTTTAAAATCGCATGGCAAGTCGCACCCTATCTGTGCATATGGAACCGTTTAAATCGGTGAGACTCCAACTTGAACCAATTTGAAAAAGGTTCCTGCACTATTTTTGGTGATTTCATGTGCGGCTTGCATATGAAGTCGCACAGATGTCAGCAAGCCGCACATACAGTCAGGTCCATAAATATTGGGACATCGACACAATTCTAATCTTTTTGGCTCTATACAATACCACAGTTGGATTTGAAAAGAAACAAACAAGATGTGCTTTAACTGCAGATGTTCATCTTTAATTTGAGGGTATTTACATCCAAATCAGGTGAACGGTGTAGGAATTACAACAGTTTGTATATGTGCCTCCCACTTTTTAAGGGACCAAAAGTAATGGGACAGAATAACAATCATAAATCAAACTTTCACTTTTAATGCTTGGTTGCAAATCCTTTGCAGTCAATTACAGCCTGAAATCTGGAATGCATAAACATCACCAGATGCTGGGTTTCATCCCTGGTGATGCTCTGCCAGGCCTCTACTGCAACTGTCTTCAGTTCCTGCATGTTCTTGGGGCATTTTCCCTTCAGTTTTGCCTTCAGCAAGTGAAGTGCATGCTCAACCGGATTCAGGTCAGGTGATTGACTTGGCCATTGCATAACATCCACTTCTTTTCCTTAAAAAACCCTTTGGTTGCTTTCGCAGTATGCTTCAGGTCATTGTCTATCTGCACTGTGAAGCGCTGTCCAATGAGTTCTGAAGCATTTGGCTGAATATGAGCAGATATTGCCCGAAACACTTCAGAATTCATCCTGCTGCTTTTGTCAGCAGTCACATCATCAATAAATACAAGAGAACCAGTTCCATTGGCAGAAACAGTTCCATACATGCCCAAGCCATGACACTACCACCACCATGCTTCACTGATGAGGTGGTATGCTTTGGATCATGAGCAGTTCCTTTCCTTCACCACTCTTCTCTTCCCATCACTCTGTTACAAGTTGATCTTTTTCTCATCTGTCCATAGGATGTTGTTCCAGAACTGTGAAGGCTTTTTTAGATGTTGTTTGGCAAACTCTAATCTGGCCTTCCTGTTTTGAGGCTCACCAATGGTTTACATCTTGTGGTGAACCCTCTGTATTCACTCTGGTGAAGTCTTCTCTTGATTGTTGACTTTGGCACATATACACCTACCTCCTGGAGAGTTCTTGATCTGGCCAACTGTTGTGAAGGGTGTTTTTTTCACCAGGGAAAGAATTCTTCGATCATCCACCACAGTTGTTTTCCATGGTCTTCCAGATGTGTTGGTGTTGCTGAGCTCACCAGTGCGTTCTTTCTTTTTTAGGATGTTCCAAACAGTTGATTTGGCCACACCTAATGTTTTTGCTATCTCTCTGATGGGTTTGTTTTGTTTTTTTCAGCCTAATGATGGCTTGCTCCACTGATAGTGACAGTTTTTTGGATCTCATATTGAGAGTTGACAGCAACAAATTCCAAATGCAAATAGCACACTTGAAATGAACTCTGGACCTTTGATCTGCTCCTTGTAAATGGGATAATGAGGGAATAACACCTGGCCATGGAACAGCCGAGCAGCCAATTGTCCCATTACTTTTGGTGGGAGGCACATATACAATCTGTTGTAATTCCTACACCGTTCACCACATATACATATACAAAGTGGGAGGCACATATACAATCTGTTGTAATTCCTACACCGTTCACCTGATTTGGATGTAAATACCCTCAAATTAAAGCTAAAAGTCTGCAGTTAAAGCGCACCTTGTTCGTTTCATTTCATATCCATTGTGGTGGTGTATAGGGCCAAAAAGATTATAATTGTGTCGATGTCCCAATATTTATGGACCTAATTGTAAAATAGCACTGACCAGCAATTTTAAATTGGGCTGAAGTAGTGAAACTTTAAAGCTGCGTTCAGTGTGAACAGGGTGCTAAAGAGGTTGTCAGGCTTCCAGATCCACCATTTTTAAATGGTTTCGACAGGTGTTGTGCAGGCTTATGAGTTGCAATATAGTACCATTATTTACTGTTAAAGCCTGCTCCACTAGAGCAGTGCTCTTAGACTTTTCGTCATCAGGCCTCTGTTACTCGGATCTGTAAGACTGCAACCCGGTCTTCTGTTCACATGTTTTCAACATTTTCTAAGGTTGATGTATCTGCCAATTCTAGTTTTGGTCACGAAGTCCTGAAAGCAGCGGTTTAATACCCCTATTTTCTCCTTGTTTTGCTTTTTCTTTGTTGTTGGGCTTGCTGTTTTGGTGTTCCCTCTTCTCTGTTTGGACTACTTTTGTACATCCTTATGTTACTTAAATAACATCAAACTATGCCCCCCAATGGACAACAGAGAAAATCAAATTTTTGTTCTCACCATAAAAATGTTTTTTGTTTTCATTGAGGGACACAACCTCTCCTCATTTGCTATTGTTTACTCTTTGGACTTCTTGCTACAACTAGAAAGGTATGGAATGGAAGGGGTTATGGCCTCTAGGGGCATGGCCTTCAGTTTTTATGTATTTAATGATCATTTCTATTGTAGGTCAATGTAAAACCATAATTTGCTTATTTACTATCAAGCTGTGCTCCTCATTGGACCCCAAAAATTATTTTACAGTGAGTACAAAAATCCTCACAGGAAACTTTGTATTCATTCAGAAAATACAAAGCTTCATGTGGATGGCTGAGCAGTATTCAGTCCCACTACCAGAACATAGTGCTGTATACTGTATACAGCTTAAACTACATACAGTGCTGACAGCAGCCTCATGAGTTAGTGAAGGAAATTGGACCATCTTGATCCAAACAAACTATTAAAAGTTCACAAAACTTGGAGTTAACCCTTAGGCCCCGTACACACGACCGAACATGTTTGCTGAAACTGCTCCGCGGACCAGTTTCAGCAGACATGTTCGGTCGTCTGTACAGCCGAGCGGACAGGATTCCAGCGTACATTTGCCCGCCAGACCGTTTTCGAGCGGGCAAATGTTTCTAAACTTGCTTAGAAACATGCCCGCTGGAATACTGCCCGTCGGACATGTTCGGTCGTCTGTACAGACTTACCGTACATGTCCGAGCGGCCGCCATCCCTCGCATGCGTCGAATGACTTCGACGCATGCGTGGAAGCATTGAACTGCCAGGGCCGCGCACGTCGCCGCGTCATCGTCGCCGCAATGGCGCGGCCTCGTCGCCGCGTATCGTGTACGCGTGGATTTCTGTATGATGGTGTGTACAGCCATCATACAGAAATCCCCGGGCGGGCATGTACGCTGAAAACGGTCCGGCGGACCGTTTTCATCGTACATGTTTGCCCGTCTGTACGAGGCCTTAATAAACATGGGGAAATGTAAGTAGGTAACATAATCATGTAATATCATGGTAATATCATGGTGCGGCATTGATATTTAGTAGGAATTAATTGTGTGGCAAGAACTGCCTACTTATAGTGACTGCCATTGACCTTAGCGACTCCTTATGCTATTGATCCTACATGGGTGAATCTAGCACTGATTGTCTCAGACACACCCTATCTCTAAAGCACAAATATGTCCTTATTTGCTTGATTCTAAAGAATTCTAAAAATATGGTGATTGTTTGGATCATTCAGCTACATCTGACTTTTATTTGTTTCTTTTCCACATCTTCCGTTGACTTTCTCCTAAAGAAGTATAAATATACCTAAATATACAGTAGCTCTAGCTGTCTTCTAATAGAGATAATAAACTCAAGGGAGGTTTTTAATCTAAGATGCAGTCACGTATCTTAGAACCAAGAAGGTATTGAAGTAGGACTTGGAAAATCTCCAGCTACTTCTCTTCAGATAAGAACAGCTAATTAGCAATATTCTTTAATTATTAGTTTTAGCAATGTGGGAACTGATTTGTAGCAGCAGGATGGTAGTGAGTTCTTTTTAACTACCCAAGTGGCTGCTGGGGTTGCCAGGCCCTTTCAAGAATGAATGCTGATGGCATGTGGGCATATGATGTTAATGGGAACGCAGGGGTAATGACTGCAAGCAGTCACTCGGTTAGCAGTCCTCTAAGCATGTAATTCAGCTTCTTAGGCTAACACACTTTGAAATCCTCAAGGTAGTTTCAGAGGCTCTGTTCTTAATTAAATATGCAATTTTTCATGGTAACCAGGTTATTTCTTTTGTGTTGTGCTGTAATACTGTTAGGAATTTTCATAGCTCTTATTAAACATTATGCAGCCATTGTGCCTTCCGTAATTAAAATAAAACCTAGAACAAAGCCTGATTCTCTCTCGTCCCTGTGTAATTTATCAAATGAATTTTTATTTTTTTCTTTCTTCCGGTTTGGTCCCCAGACAGAAAACCAAGTGCTTTAAAGGGAGAAGAATTTAATTGCTCTATAGGGATTGGCTGGTTATAAAGGATTTGGATGTTAGATTAGTGATCTCTACAGGGAATAGTTTAATGCTCTTCATCTTAAAAAAAAAAATGTCTGATTGTTCGACGACTCTACCATATTCAGATTCTCATAACTGTGATATTTGTGTTCCTCAAATCAGTTTTGCTTTTTTTTATCGGTTTTCTTAGCCATATAAAACAAATCTGTCTGCTGAAGGAATATTGAGAAAAAAAATCATATAATGGCTGTTTATGCATCTCTTTTCTGCAAATGCGCATTGACACTTTGACAGTAGCTTGTATTAAATTTGGCAATTCAGATAGAAGATACATCATTTGCTGTAATGTATGCCGAGTTACTCACTCTAATGAACAGAGTAAAAGTTAAAGCTACATTTTAATGGAATAAAAGAAGCAGTGGTTTTATTTCCCATTTTCAGGTTTGAGACCATGAAAAAGAATGAACTTTTCAGATATTGCTTTGCTATTATTATTGTTACTCTCTTTGTGGGTTTAAATGAATACATTCTTTTTGTATAAGACGCCTTTTCTAAAAAACAAAGTATTTTTTAGGATTTAAACCCATAAGTGTATTGCTGCATACACACGATGGGACATTCCGACATCAAAACTGTGGACTTTTTTCCGACAGATTGTTCGCTCAAAATTGTCTTGCATACAACACAGATGTTGTCGGAAATTCCGAACGTCACGAATGCGGTCACCTACAACACTACGACAAGATGAGAAAATACAATCTAAATGATTCCGAGCATGCGTTGAATTGATTCCGAGCATGCGGAGGATATTTGTGAGTCCGAATTGGGTACAGACGATCAAAATTTCCGACAAAAACTCTAGAACCAGCTCTTCTTTAGAGCCAGTTTCTGCACCGGAAACTGACTGCATGGTGTGAATTAGAGCCAACTAAAGCCATTGGAATACATGGAAAACACTGTGCGTGCATTTTTAGTGCAGAAAAATGCACACGAAACTGTACGGAACTGCGTCTGGTGTAAACTGGCCCTCAAACATTTGTTGTCGGAAATTCCGATGAAGCCTACACACGGTCGGAATATCCGACCAAAAGCTCACATTGAACATTTGTTGTTGGAAATTCCAACCGTGTGTACGCGGCATAAGTGTAGTTATATGGAGGGGTCCCCACCTCCCACAACTACCAATGAAGAACAGCAGTAACCTCAACCTACTCTTCTGTATAATTCTTGCTGGACTGAAGTCCAACCACTCAAAAAGGGGAATTTTGTCAAGGACTTAGACCTCGTACACACGTCCGGACATGTCCGCTGAAACTGGTCCGCGGACCAGTTTCAGAGGACAGATCCGATCGTGTGTACAGGCTAGCGGACAGATTTCCGGCGGACAAAAATTTCTTAACATGCTAAGAAACTCGTCCGCTGGAGAGCTGTCTGTCGGACATGTCCGCTGGTTAGTACGTCTAACCATCAGACCGAAATCTCCGAGCGGACATGTCCGATGAAAACAGTCCGTGGACTGTTTTCATCGGACATGTCCTGTGGTGTGTACGATGCCTTATTGTACTCTTCTATATAACATTTTGTGCACTGAAGTCCAACTACCCAGAATATGCAATTTTGTCAAGGATTTCAAAGTCTTGTTGGTAGATTAATTGGATCTGGTTTAAATTCGCCCTTGTGTGTATATGGATGTGAGTTAGCTGGCGCTGTATAGGTACCTGTAATAAATAAATGAAATAAATAAGGACTTTGTGTACTCTTCCATATAACACCGAGAGGACGGAAGTTTAACCACTAAAATTAAAGTGTGTGTAAAGCCAAAACGTTTACTTTCAATTTTGAATGGAGTAGGAATGAGTAGAACCTTTGTCAGTTTGTATTGTCGTCTGTGTTCCCGCTGGTGAGATTTATCTTCTCTATTTGTCCTGTTGGTCATTGTATTCAATTAAGAAAGTGAAGGGAAATCTCTCCATTGGACAAAAATAAACCTGACTGTACCGAATGATTCTCTATTTCATTCAAAACTTGGAGTATGATGGAGAAGAGATGTAATAATTGTACTAGGGATTTTGTGTAAAGGCCTGCATTGGTTTATTTAGGATGTACCCATGTCCCACAACGCCACTTTAAAAATGTATCTCACAGTTTGTAGCAGCAACCCTACCGAAAGCTGCCATGTTAGAAATGAGAGCTACCACATTACAGGATAATGTAATTTTACCGCCTTGTTACTAATGGCTGTCTGGTTGCAAAAATTGCTAGAATATAATTAGATATTGCAATATTGGAGGCCAACTCTTGTAAGATGAACAAGAGGCAGAAAGAAAGACAGAAAGAAACTTGTCTAGAGGCTGAGCTAACCTTTTTAACTTCACTTTTGCTAATTTTTAACTTTTATTTTTTCCAGTTCAGATCTATGTTGATTTAAAGGGTATGTAAAGGATTTTTTTTTTTTAAATAACAAACATGTTATACTTACCTCCACTGTGCAGCTCGTTTTGCACAGAGTGGCCCCGATCCTGGTCTTCTGGGGTCCCTCGGCGGCTGTCTCGGCTCCCCCTTGCAAGAACTCATTACCTTCATGCGAGCGAGCATGGTGATGAGTTCTTGCGGGTGCGCTGCCGGCGGCCATAGCGGCTCACTGTATCACTCGGCCCCGGCGCGCCGCGTCATTGGATGTGATTGACACCAGCGCCAGCCAATGGCTGCTCTGCTTTCAATCAACCAATGAATGAGCCGAGAAGCAAGCGCGTTCACAGCGCAGGACTTTTGAGAGGTCAGGTACTTTTACCTTTACAACCCCTTTAAAGAAGCACTATAAAAACATACATTGTTGGTCATTACCTACAAGGGACACTATTTTACAGTTAGTGTAAGAATAAATATTTTGTTTGTAAAGTTTCATGAATTCAGTTTTGGTCCAATGTAGGTAGATATTTAAAAATATAGTAATGCCAAGATTTTAACGGCACATTGCTTACCTGTTTTACGCCTGTAGTGAGGCCCCCGTAGGAGCCGCTGCTTGTTGTAGTCCACCTGTCACCCTGCCCAGCCCTGCATTCACTTCTCAGTCACTTCAAGGCAATGAACAGTCCATGTGCTTGTTTTTGTTTGTTTTATTGAGGGAATTCAACTTGGATGGGGTGAGGGAAATATGGGATGCCCAGTGAATTGTGTATAAATCAATTGGTGGATTGTATATCAATCAATTGATGGATTGTATATCAATCAATTAGGACAACTATATACACTTCTCTGTACAAGGTACCACTTCAATCTCCTCCAGCACTTTCCTTGCTTGCAGACTTCCTCTTTCTTCCTCCTACAAAACTCTTAATCCTCAGGACCAGCTTGCACATTTAAAGTTAGGCCTGACACTGGCTCAGCCAGGCCTTAGCAATTGTCTTTTGCAGGCAGGGACCATGGGCCCCTATAGTATAGCAGAAGTAGACGTCTAGTGCTATCTGTCCTACTGATGGACTACTACTCCCAGTCAGCCCCCTTCAGGCCCTGCCAGCCCTCATGGCTGCAGCTGCCTGACTCCACTGCCCATGACATTGCAGTCCTCAATACTGGCTCTGCATCCATCTCTGACTGTTTAATCTGAGTACATAGTTACATAGTTAGTCAGGTTGAAAAAAGACACAAGTCCATCCAGTTCAACCACAAAAAACAAAATAAAAAAACACAGTAAAATCCTATACACCCAACTTCATACCCACAGTTGATCCAGAGGAAGGCAAAAAACCCCAGCGGAGCATGATCCAATTTGCTACAGCAGGGGAAAAAATTCCTTCCTGATCCCCCGAGAGGCAATCGGATTTACCCTGGATCAACTTTACCTACAAATCTTAGTACTCAGTTATATTCTGTACATTTAGGAAAGAATCCAGACCTTTCTTAAAGCAATCTACTGATCTGGCCAGAACCACCTTTGGAGGGAGTCTGTTCCACATTTTCACAGCTCTTACTGTGAAAAAACCTTTCCGTATTTGGAGGTGAAATCTCTTTTCCTCTAGACGTAAAGAGTGCCCCCTTGTCCTCAGTGATGACCGTAAAGTGAATAACTCAACACCAAGTTCACTGTATGGACCTCTTATATATTTGTACATGTTGATCATATCCCCCCTAATTCTCCTCTTCTCAAGAGTGAATAGATTTAGTTCTTCTAATCTTTCCTCATAGCTGAGCTCCTCCATGCCTCTTATCAGTTTGGTTGCTCTTCTCTGCACTTTCTCCAGTTCTCCTATATCCTTTTTGAGAACTGGTGCCCAAAACTGAACTGCATATTCCAGATGAGGTCTTACTAATGATTTGTACAGGGGCAAAATTATATCTCTGTCTCTGGAGTCCATACCTCTCTTAATACAAGAAAGGACTTTGCTCGCTTTGGAAACCGCAGCTTGGCATTGCATGCCATTATTGAGCTTATGATCAACTAAAACCCCCAGATCTTTCTCCACTACAGACCCCCCCAGTTGTACTCCCCCTAGTATGTATGATGCATGCATATTCTTAGCCCCCAAGTGCATAACTTTACATTTATCTACATTAAACCTCATCTGCCACTTAGTCGCCCAATCAGACAGAGCATTGAGGTCGGCTTGTAAATTGGAGACATCCTGTAAGGACGTTATTCCACTGCATAGCTTGGTGTCATCTGCAAAGACAGAAATGTTACTTTTGATCTCAGACCCAATATCATTTATAAATATATTGAAAAGTAAGGGTCCCAGCACTGAACCTTGGGGTACACCACTGATAACATTGGACCATTCAGAGTAAGAATCATTAACCACGACTCTCTGAATTCTGGCTTTCAGCCAGTTTTCTATCCATTTACAAACTGATATATCCAATCCTGTAGACCTTACCTTACACATGAGCTGTGTGTGCGGAACTGTATCGAACGCTTTTGCAAAATCCAAATATATCACGTCCACAGCCACGCCTCTGTCCAGGGTTTTACTTACCTCTTCATAAAAGGAAATCAGGTTTGTCTGACAACTTCTGTCTTTCATGAATCCATGTTGACTGCTGCTTAAATAGTTTTTTTTCCAGCAAGAACTCATCCATGTGGTCTTTTATTAAACGTTCCAGTATCTTCCCAACTATAGAAGTTAAACTAACAGGTCTATAGTTACTTGGTAAAGACTTTGTTCCCTTTTTAAATATGGGCACCACATTGGCCCTGCGCCAATCCAGTGGTACTATTCCTGTCTTTAATGAGTCCCTAAATATTAGATACAGTGGCTTTGAAATGACAGAGCTCAACTCACCTAGGATCCGTGGGTGGATGCCATCAGGTCCAGGTGCTTTATCCACCTTTATTCTGTCTAAATATTTCTGGACCATATCACTTTTGAGCCATTGTGGATTTGGTACTCTCAGTCATGCCTCCCCAGTCCTCCTGACTGCACATGTCACTCACCAGCCCTCCTGGCTGCAACCAGTGGTTCCTTCCTGAAGACTTGCCTGGCAGTACCAGCTCCTGCTGTCCTCTATTTCTTCTTCTGTGCCTCCTGTCCAGAATCTTCACACTTTCTTGAAGGACTCCATCCTGCACCCAATCCCCAGGCCCAGGGGCACCCCCCCCAGACTGAGGAGCTCCCTCAAATGCCCTGACAGCCTAGTACTTCATCTCCAGTTCTTCCACCCGACAACTCCTAATCCAGGTTGGGGATTGGTCAGGGCTCCTTAGGACACTCCAGGTAGCTCCACCTCTCCTCTGCTCCTCTCCTTCTAGAATCCTCTAGAAGAAAGAGGGAGGTCTCAGTGACACTGCCTGACAATCACTAGCTGCTAAACTCTAAACTCTAAACAGGCCTGACAAAATGTACCTACACTCACAAAATAGAATCCTAACTTAGCACCTACCTATGTAGAGGGTGCTACACGTCTTTTAAGTTGTGTCATGATCGTTCTATTAGAAGCATTGAAAGGGGTGAGAGGAAATGCACCCACAAACATCCTTTAGAACAAAGCTGAACTTGACCCTGACCAAGTAAAATTGAAGGTCACAAGTGAATTGACTGGCATATCATTTATGTGGGATCCAATTTATAACTAATTACCCAGCTCAGGTAAAAAGTTAATATTGGTTCATGGCCCATCACTTTTTCGTTGTTTTCACATGTGATTTTTTTTTAATAAACAGAAGCTGGAGATATTTAAGTGTGAACTTACCTTGACCAATCCCTTGTTAAGCCTTGTACCACTGTTCATTATCCCTATTTTTACAGACAGAATGTTTGCATGGCATTGTTCTGATTCCTATGTATAATCCCTACTCTAATGCCGCGTACAGACGGTCGTTTTTTGTGATGAAAAAAAACGACGTTTTAAATCATGAAATAAAACAACGTTTTTAAAACATCATTTTCAAAGACGAAGTTGCCTACACACCATCGTTTTTTCACAATGCTCTAGCAAAGCGAGGTTACGTTTCACCACTTTTTTCCATTGAAGCTTGCTTCATAACTAGCTTCTGGGCATGCGCGGGTGTAAAAACGTTGTTTTAAACGTCGTTTTTTGCTACACACGGTCAATTTCTGTGAAGTAAAAAACGACGTTTTGAAAAACGACACATAAAATTGAAGCATGCTTCAATTTTTTTGGTTGTTTTTCAGAAGACATAAAACAACGTTTTCTCCCACACACGGTCAATTAAATTGATGTTTTTAAAAACGTCGTTTTTTTACATCGCATAAAACGACCGTCTGTACGCCGCATATCTCTCAACATATATAGCAGTCAGTCAGGAGAGATGTTGGAAAGGCAGGATTTTGCAGATACTGCTAATGTATTCACAGTCATGGCACACAGACTTGTTGTAAACCTCACTCCCTCGGGTCCAATGGGCCAATATTATTGGCTTTGACCTACACAGACTGCAGCCAGTGTGTATATTCATTCAGCTTATAGCATTGTTCTTTGGCTACTGAATAATTTACAAGTGGAAGAGCCCAGTCTGGCGCAGGTCACTGAAGTTCATAGGTTAATAACAGGTTTTAGTTTCTGATGTCAGCAGCTGACTTGATAACATATGAAAGAATACTATCCCGTTGATTAGATTTTGAAATGGATCAATTTTTAATCAGCAGAACATCTGACTCGCTCAATGAGATGAGCATTGTGGGGAACGAGTCAAGGTTTATTTAGCAGGTTGTTTGTCTATTGTAATATACAAATGACCCTTCCGCTTTCTGTCCCTAATGAAAAATGCAAGCACATAATCTTCCCATATCTGTTTTGTTCTCCAGGTAACAGTCAACTCAGATGACATTTGATGGCCAAGTCCCTTTTAAAAGAGTATTGCATGTCTTTTAACATCAAACTGGATGTAATTTGTATTTTCCAAGAAACACTGATGTTAAGGATACAGCAATGATTTTTTTAATGACCAGAAAATGTAGAGGTCACAGTTTACATAAGACCGATGTTAGGTTGTGTGCAACTCCACAATTTTGAATTTCAAATTTTTTTGCTTTTATTGAAATATTACAGCTCAATTCCAGCCAAAGTTTTACTTTGGCTTCTTACAAAAGGAGGAATCATTGGAACCACTGAAAGATTTTTTATTGTTGTCTACATCTTCTTTGGGGAGATTTATGCTCACTTTATGCTTAGGGTGTCTCAAGAACAGGAAGTGCTGGGATATCTGTGTGATGAGGACATAGATAACAACAAAAGCACAATAATTTAGCAGAGCACTGGGACATCTGCCAAGTTTGTTTTCTGTGTCTTCCTGTCCTGGTAACACCTGTGTGCTCTCAATTCAAGCCCTGGTGTCCCCAGGATTGGAAAAAAAGGGGAAATCTCTGCAATAAGGACACAAACAAACAATAAAAACTTGACAAGAGTTCTGTCTCTAACCCACTCTTAGGCCGGGTTCACACCTATGCGAATTGAGTGCGTCTTAAACCACATCCAATTCGCATAACATTATAAAATACATTGATTTTAATGAGGCTGGTTCACATATGTCCGATGCATTCGCACTGTGCATTGCCCAAAAAAAGTGTGCGTTTTCTAGGCATTGCGGTGCGGCTCAGGTGCGAATTCAGGCCCATTATCTTCTATGGGCAAACATCTGATTCGCAGATGTGTTCATTTCTCATCGGGATTTCTCTCATTCTCCTCAATACACTTCCCCCCTCCCCTCTCCCAGGTCTCCAAATTCGCAGCTAAAACGGAGATGATCTGCTGAACATCTTTCTCATCTCTTTGCAGAGATAACAGAGCTGGAATTCGCACCGCACAGGTGTGAATCCAGCCTCATAAGAGAAGAAGGCTTGACTTGAGTTGGGCTAGTTAGTGTAATCCGTGAAATGAAAATTATGGCAGCAGTTTCTATGCCAGCAGAAAGCGACCATGTTAAAGAGATAAAAGTGGGACGTTTTTTTTAATCATGGTAAACAAACATGCAAATATTGGCTACGTTTTCTTTCTTGTGTACTGAGAAGACTCCCTGGAGCTAAGGTTGCAGAATGCCTTCAAACATCAGTGTTTCTGCATCCACCCATAATTGGAAGACATTATATCTCATGTCTATAAGTACCTAAAGAAGGTGTATCCTTCTCATGTGCTTAGTCTCCTTCTCCTCCTCCACATCCTCTCCATCCTTCTGAAACTACACTGATACAACCTGCCACTCTGTGGGCCAATACGCACAGACTGGAACAGAGAGGTAGGGCAAGAATGAAATTAATCTTTGACATACAGTTGATCTTGTGGAGAAGGGACCAGCAAAAACTGTGCATTTGGCATATTGTGTGCAATGCGTCATAGGACTTTTAGTCCTGCTGTAGGCCACAAGGGAGATAATGTGTGCACATTTCCCCACTGAGAGTAGGAGGAACCAAAAGAGTTAGACCCCCTTCACACAGGCTTTCTGGCGGACCTGATCGGACACTCCATTCATCCCTATGGGGCAGCGGATGTCGGCGATGACATGTCCACTGACACCCGCTGCTATCCGTTCCGATATTGTCAGTGAAATCCAAACAGATGGCGACCCTATTTTCCATCCGTTTGGCGGACCAGATCAGATAGGATCGGATGAAAACGGACGACTATTATATATATATATATATATATATATATATATATATATATATATATATATATGTATATATATAAAAAATAAATCCCTAGATGACAACAATGGCATTGGATTATCTTGATGATATTTGCATTCGTTGCGTAAACATCTATTCTAATGCAATGTTCCAATTTTTTTGTGATCACAGACCTGAAAAAATCAGCTCTTGTCAAACTGACTTATTTTTCTTATTTTCATCTTAATGCTATGCTAACAATTTACACAAGCCATGTTTTTTCCACTGCATGCATCACAGCAGAGCTTTGAAAGGGGGAATAAAGCTCTCTTAAGCTAAAATGCTTGTGCTCACTTTAAGCTTCACAATTCCATTCTTTTTTTTTTTTTTTTATCTCAGGTACTTATATAGCGCCGTCAATTTACGGGGTACCTTGACTTATATAGAATTTATAAACAACGAACCAACATGATGGATTGTCACGGTACCACAGTACATTTAATAGTTTGCAATCAATTTATTTTACAAAAAAATATATTATAAAAAAGACAATAAAAACAATGGAGCTAGTCTCCTAGAGTTCAACAATAATGGTTACAATAGATATCAAAAGGATGGTTGACGTGTTTCACATTTCTGCTTCTTCAGAATCAAATACTGTATTTTTGACTTGTAACAGAAGAACCTTGAATGGAGAGACAGGAAAAGATGGATGTCGTTCATGATTGTTACACAATATACATCATAGTAGGAAAAGAGCATATTGCTCTCAGTTATCACATTTAATGTGACTCTCATCATGAAACATTGCAACTTACATATTGTAACCCATTCAAACAGTCCACAGGTTGGATAAGATGTGCCCACACAGATAAGTGGAAAGCGGGGAGGGCTGCACAGGACATGCAAGACACTACATCAAAATAGAGGTCCCTAGATGGTAAAAGTTTAACAGGAAAATCCCCTTAGTAAAGTAAAGTCATAATGAGCTAATATGCACAGCATACTAGCTCATTATGTGTCACTTACCTAAGAACGAAGCCCGCGAAGTCCGCCTCGGTCCCGTCCACCTCAGCCGCCATGTCCCCTGGAGCTTCTTCCTGGTTTTCGCCGCTCTGGTGCTGGACTGGCCAGAGCAGCGATGACGTCACTCCCGCGCATGCTCCCAGTTAATGCCAGTTAATGCCATTCACAAAAACGGCACCGCTCAGTGCGCCATTTCTGTGAACCCTGTAGGTTAAGGAGATATTTCTTGTACCTACAGGTAAGCCTTAATCTAGACTTACCTGTAGGTGAAAGTTGCAAGAGTGGGTTTACAACCACTTTAACAGTTTTCTAATTTTCCCTAGGTCATACCATAGTGCCATAGTCAAAGCAATGTCTGTCTCTGACACGAGTGTTATTATTGCATACAATAATACTGCGATGGCATTAAGAGGAGAATGTCATTGCACAGCACAGATCAGCAATAGCTGTTTAGTCAAATATCACCACTGAATGCAGGTCATCTTTCTTTTGTATTTTTTTTTATCATTTTCCTTTCTCTAAAGACATAAATAGCTTTTTTCTTTCTCTGTCTGATTTGACGTCACAATATAGACACGAGGGGGGGTGTAAAATGTCAGCACATGATGGATCATGTGAAACCTCCTTGACCTCGTCTGGGTCTGCAGTATATATCCATAACAATTGCCTTGACGATGGCTAATGGGGGGAGGGTTGGTTGCCCCTCAGCTTGTTCACATAGACAGAACTAGATAGATACCAACTAAACAGTACAATAGTCTGATACCCACTGCCAAGAACAGCAGTATAGCTGGCCATACAGGGATAAATACTGTTGCACAATATAACATTATTTTATGTTGTGAAATAATCTCATCAAACATGATTTTTTTTTTTTTACTATAGCATTGTGTATCTGGAAGGTCACATGTTTCCACCCAATACTCTGCTAATCTGCTAAAACTAATAGCAGATAGTAATAGGGGAACCTCCTGACACCCTGAAATGTTAATGACTGCGTCATCTAGTCTGTGGGCATTCTATCTAATGTGTGGGCATCCTAAAATCTATACGAGGGGCTTCTTTTATTCTTATTCCTTTGTATTTTTTTGCTGCAGATTATTGTGCAAAGAAGACTCTGCATTACATTGACAATGTATCATACACATTTGCCTTGTCTGGCATATAACTTTGTATTGACAGCTGTAGAAACCTTCATAAGGCAGCAATAAAAGTGTCTTATTTTTGGTCATTTCCATACTTGTACCACTAATGTCTCAGAGGAGAACTGTCTGTATTGTCATACATCCATCACATACTTTTTAATTCAAAGCACTATAAAGCATATGTAATCCCAATCACTAACATCTCATATAAGCTTTAACCACTACCCGACGGCCGTACGACTTTATACGGCCGCGGGGTGGTTTTAAATCTCTAACAGGCCGTAAAAAGACGGCCTGCGTGCGCATCCAGAGGCGCGGGCGCGCGCGTCCAACGGCGGCGCGCGCGTGCTCGCCGCATCGCTGAGATGCCGATGCGAGTGCCTGGCGGCCGTGATGTCCGCCAGAGACTCGGGATCGGCGGCTACAGGGACAAGACGTGGAGCTCTGTGTGTAAACACAGAGCTCCATGTCCTGTCAGGGGAGAGAGGAGACCGATCTGTGTCCCTTGTACATAGGGACACAGATCGGTCACCCCCCCTCCACCTACAGTTAGAACACAATTTAGGGTACACATTTAACCCCTTCCTCACCCCCTAGTGTTAACCCCTTCAATGCCAGTCACATTTATACAGTAATTAGTGCATATTTATAGCACTGATCGCTGTATAAATGTGAATGGCGCCAAAAATGTGTCAAAAGTGTCCCATGTGTCCGCCATAATGTCGCAGTCACGAAAAAAATGCTGATCGCCGCCATTAGTAGTAATAAAAAATAATAAAAAATAATAATTCTGTCCCCTATTTTGTAAGCGCAATAACTTTTGCGCAAACCAGACGCTTCTTGCGATTTTTTTTATTTATTTTTTTCCCCAAAAATATGTAGAAGAATACGTATCGCCTAGACTGAGAAAAAAAAGGTTTTTAAAAAAAATTGGGCTATTTATTATAGCAACAAGTAAAAAATGTTGCTTTTTTTTCAAAATTGTCGCTCTATTTTTGTTTTTTTAGCGCAAAAAATAAAAACCGCAGAGGCGATCAAATACCACCAAAAGAAAGCTCTATTTGTGGGGAAAAAAGGACGTCAATTTTGTTTGGGAGCCACGTCGCATGACCGCACAATTGTCAGTTAAAGTGACGCAGTGCCACAAGCTGAAATTTCACCTGGTCAGGAAGGGGTATATGTGCCCAGTAAGGAAGTGGTTAACATATTAATGTGCGTTGTGGTGCATCTTTAAATGAAGCCGCTGTCTTAAACATGATAATGTATAAAAAATGTGTGTTAATGCATGTGAGGTAACTACAGTGTTTGTTGCCATAGTGAATATTAAGCACAGTGGGCATGCTGTAATTTCAGCGATTTTTGGTTATACAGTAAAAACCTTGACTTGCGAGCATAGTTTGTTCCAGAAACATGCTTGTAATCCAAAGCACTTGTATATCAAAGCAAATTTCCCATAAGATATAATGGAAACAAATGTATTATTCGTTCCACAACCATTTATTCATAGGTCAGTCATTTTATAGTCCATATAAAAAGATTATAGCAATGTGGTTGTGTAACCATAAACTGTCCATCAACAAATGGAAGCCTCCACAAGGGGATTAGAAGCAAAATTCAGCAGGAGCTACAGAGTATAAAAGAGAAGAGAGGCGCCTCTAAGTGTAGCAATATGGTTACATTTAGTGAAGGTACAACATTTAGCAACACCCATGGTTAAGTAGTAGGCAGGCATCCGGGGTAAAGCTGTCCACATAGACCATCCTCCGCACCGCCGGCTTTCACTGCTGTTAGTCTGCAATCATGACTGGGAAGTCTACCCTGCAGTAGAGCGATCTGAAAGTGAGGCTTGAACCGCTCGTGGAGCACAGAGTGAAAGGGATGACATCAATGGCGGTGAGGAGGATGGTTTATGTGGACGGCTTTACCCCAGATGCCTGCATACTTAAATGTGCCTGTTTTAATCATCAACCATGTGAGCTGCTAAATGTTGTACCTTCATTAAATATATCCATATTGCTACACTTGGAGGCGCCTCTCTTCTCTTTTATACTCAGTTGTAACATGACGCTACTTGTATATCAATACAGCACTTGTTTATCAAGTCAAAATGTATTAAAAATGTTGGCTTGTCTTGCAAAACGCTCTCAAACCAAGGTTTTACTGTACCTTTTATTGGATATATTTTTAACATTATTGGATCTGAGCTATACACTATCGACATGCAATATAAAAATCCGCTTTTATTTGGTCTTTGACTTAGAAAAAAAATCAAAAAATTAATTTGTGGGGGAAAAAGGAAATACAATAATATAACATATACAATTGATACACAAGTCATATTGTACTTGAATGTTATTAAAAAATACCTTTCCTTTTCAGTCTGCAGCTCTGTAATTTTCTGTAAAGTGCAATGCAATATTCCAACCTGAAGGCTTCCTGATTAATTGGCTTGCTGATTTTCCCAGAAATCTACACTAAGATACAAGTCAGATTTAGGGCATCCCCTGCAACAAAATGTCATTTTTGGTGAGATACTCTCAAAGTGAGATTACATCTTAAGGGATTCAGACCCTGTTACTAATTAATGTGCACCTGTGCACAAACTATGGACATTAATGTATACATATTTTTAAAACCAATCTGGACCCCCCCCCCCTCCTCCTCCTCTAAAGGCCCCCTTTGGTAGTTTTATAAGCTTCATATGATTTTTATACCTTACTTTTCCAGATTTCTTTAGAAAGATAATGTGACACACAGTGATGGGTAGCCCTCAATGTAATATTACACTGTGAGTGCAGGATGCTGTGGTGAAAGTCCTTCAAGAGACAAGTCAGTGTCACCTTACACTCAGGCCTCGTACACACGACCGAGAAACTCGTCGTAAAAGAAACATTGTTTTCCTCGACGAGTTCCTTGTCAGGCTTGTCGAGAATCTTGTCAAGCTTTCTTTGCGTACACACTGTCAAGACAAAATCTCGTCGTTCTCAAACGCGGTGACGTACAACACTTACGACGGCACTATAAAGGGGAAGTTTGATTCCACTGGTGCCACCCTTGGGGCTGCTTTTACTAATCTCATGTTACTGCGTGTTAAGTAAAAGTTTGGTAAGAGACGATTCGCGCTTTTCAGTCTGTTAAAAAGCGTGACCAATGTGCTATCTCCATTACGAACGCTACTTTTACCGAAGGTGCGCTCCCATCTCATACTTTATTCTGAGCATGCGCAGGTTTCTAAGCATACACACGAACGTGTTTCTCATCGTAAACCAGCCCGACGAGAAACACGACAAGGAAATTGAGGCTCCCAGACTAGGAAAAAGATCGTCGAGATCCACGCCAGTTTTCTCGACGAAAAACATACACAAGACAGTTTTCCTCTGCAAAAAAGCTCTGTCACCAAGTTTCTTGATGGATTCTGTTGAGGAAAACGGTCGTGTGTACGAGGCCTCACAGTTTGTCCTTCTGTCCTGTCCTGTTGTGATTTTTGAGGATGAATTACTCAACGGTGCCTGCAACTACAGAAGTCAGTGAGTTTAAAGATATTTTGTAGCTTGTAAATATGTAAATACTTTAATGTGTAGTGTCTGTGTACAAGTGCAGGTTAAATCTAAGCTGGGAAAATGTTCAGGGCTCAATATATAAATATAAACTTTAGGCTAAGTCTGTCATGTCTCATTACACAAAAATAGGGGAAAACGAAAATTATTCTCAAAAATGTAGCATTTTGTTTTAGTGGATTCAGCATTATTTTATTTAGAAATCTAGGAGTGTGGGAACATCAAAAACACAAGGCGCCTGAAGCCCTAACAGGTAAATTGATAGCCTTTATAACCTAATTAAAAGGCATTATATTTTATGGAAAAATGCTTAGTATGTAGTAAAATAAAGGAAACAGCAGCTGAAAAAAAGTAAATTATAGCAAATGTATTTCTCTAGTCTTTTTGTCCAGTTTACTATTATCACTGAGAGTAAAAGCAAACAAAAATCTCAAATTTTGAGTTGTTACCAAAACAGGAAAAGAGGTGAAACCCTGGTGACAGGAAATGAAGAGAAATGTCTCCAGTGAAACACATGACAAAAAAACGTACATGGGTTATAAGCCTTTTCTTACTCTATTGAGAACACAACAGCTCAGAAGGGGAGAGCGCTGTACTAACGTTGGATCATTGCTAGGTTGAACGGAAAAAACTCTCAGGCCCAGATTCTCAAAGAAGTTACGCTGGCGTATCTCGAGATGCGCGGCGTAAGTGTAAATATGCACCGTCGTATCTATGCGCCGTACCCACAGAACCAGATACGCCTGAAAATAGGCTTCTTCCGACCGGCGTAACTTTTCTACGCCGGCGTAGCGTAGGAGCATATTTACGCCGGGAGCATCTTGCGCTCCCATTGATTTCCTATTCAAATATGCAAATGAGGGAGATGCGCCGATTCCCGAACGTACGACCGCCCGACGCAGGCTACACGCGGTGTGCGTAAGCTGTACGTCCGGCATAAACTTGCCCCTCATAAAGCAGGGGCAACTTTGCACCAGACGTGTGCAGGTCAGCTGGAGAGCAGCTTCAGCAGCACCGTTACGGACGAGCTGAGCAACCACACTTGCAGGACATGACTTCTGTATGCCAACATGCCAGGGGCATCCATGGTCATAGCACTACTAGTGTGCGTCCAGGCACGTAGAAGGAGGAGGAGGAGGGCACAGGAGAGTATATACCGAACGCGCATAAACATCTTTGGCATGGGTGATTCGGAGGTGTATCGCATCTTCAGATTCAACACTGATGCCATCCAGGAAATAGCCACAGCCCTGCATGATGACATCACCAGTCAGACACACCGCTCACATGCAGTGCAGCAACTGGTCAAGGTACTGGCAACACTGCATTTCCTCGCCAGTGGATCTTTTCAGTGTACAAGTGGAGTGGTGGCTGGCATGTCACAAACCAGCATGAGCAGATGTGTGCACCATGTTGTCCCCGCAATCCTCAGACGCATGTCCCACCACATCATCAGACCCACCCAGGAGCACCTGCGAAATAAGGCAAGGGTGGATTTTGTCAGAATTGCAGGATTCCCACGCACCGTGGGGGCCATTGATTGCACCCATGTGGCACTACAGCCCCCCCGTGACACAGAGCACATAGACCGCAATCGGAAGCACTGGCATTCCATCAACGTACAGGTGATAGTCGATGCTCAAGGCCTCATATGGCACGTCCGTGCCAAACACCCAGGGTCCAGCCACGACAGCTACATATACCGTCAAAGCACCATCCCAACAGAATTTGAACAGAACGTGTATGGGACAGCTGGCTGGTTGGTGAGTGACATGGGAGTCAGGCATGACTGTCTGACCCCATGATGCAGACATCACGAGGGGCACATGCATGACTAACATCCTCTTGTCTTTTCCCTTCCAGGTGACTCTGCATATGCACTTGGACCCCATCTCATGACTCCATTCAGGAATCCCAAAACCACAGGAGAGCAAAACTACAATGCTGCACACATACGTACCCGTGGAGTGGTGGAACGCACATTTGGCATCCTGAAGTCCCGTTTCCGATGCCTGGATGAGTCTGGGGGGACCCTGTTGTATTCCCCAAACTTTGTGTGCCAGATCATCGGGTGGCATGTTGCATTCTGCACAACTTTGCCGAGAGAAAGGGCCTGGAGATTGACATACATGATGACCTGACCCCCGAACCAGACAGCCCCCCCCTGCCCGAGGCTACCCCATCTGCTGAGGGATCAGCAGTCAGGAGATGTCTCGTGGAACGCATCTTTGCACGTTAAACACACACATTCATCATGGCACAAGGAGAATGCACGCATGCACACCACTGTGGTCCCTAGCAAACACCCCACATCCTCATCACATTGGATTAGCCCAAGTCCACCAAGCAGGACTTGGGAGCAGCAACGCCGCGCCAAGGCCCCAATTATGTTGCTGTACATTCATATCACATTCACACGGCCGAGGGTGACACTCCTTTGCCGGCAGGAGTGACACCCCCCCCCCACATTCACACACCAGTCCCACTAATCTATATGCCTCACCGTGTGCATTATTACCAAAAAAAACTCTCTTAACCAAAGAAATTAAATAAATAAAACTCTCTTAACCAGAGAAATTAAATAAATAAAACTCTCTTAACCAGAGAATTAAATAAAAACTAAACAAAATTAATTGCCCTGGCTACTGCCACGCCCACAGCCACGGCTCCGCAACTGCCTGGTTGACGGTGGGGGGGGGGGGACATCAGGTGGAGGAGCATCTGCCATGGCTGGAGACCTGCCCTCTAACGCCACAGCGATGCGGGTCAGAATGCTGTTGGTCTCTGCCTGCATCTGATGTGAGCGTGACCCCTCAGCCTCAATGGCAGCTGTGTGGCCCTGGACGGCCGCCGACAGGGTCCGCACCTCTGCCACGAGGGTAGCCGTGGTGGCCTGCAGATACCCCAAGCAGGTTATGATAGCTGCTGTATTGCCTGCCACGTCCTGCAGACCATCAGTGATGTGTCCCCTGGAGGCCAGGCTGTCGGCCACTCGCCTCATGTCCTGGGCCATCTCACCCATATGGCAGGTCTGCGTGTCCTGGGCAGTGGTCAGGGTCACTGGTCTTCCTGGTTGCCTTCCTGGGGCCAGGAGAGGGTCCAGGCCTGGCATAGGGGGAGGGACTTGAGGGAGTGGGTGGGTTGGGGATGGATCCAGAGGGACTTGAGGGAGTGGGTGGGTTGGGGATGGAGCCAGAGGGACTGGAGGTTTGGAGGCTTGACGTCCGGGAAGGACCAGCTGAGATGGATGACTCCTCGAGATAGAGGGGCACCTCCTCACCCATATGTTCTGCATCCTGAATGACCTCATCACTGGAGGTCTGGCCACCACTCCCCTCCACCAATGCCTCTTGGCTTCCCAGGGGGTCAGGGGCAGAATCATCAGGGGATGGTGTGGGACGGACAGAGGCACCAGATGGACCAGCTCCTTCCTGGACATCTGCAGATGACACAAAACATTCACATGTTGGTGGACCTACACACTTGTCACATATTCCCTTCACCCCCCTCACATGCTACACACCAGATAGTAGAAAAAACACACTTACCTGTCCTCAAGGGCGGCTCAACTGAGTCGTAGCCCTGCACTCCCTACACTTGCTCCCTCTGAAGGCAGCGAGCAACAACCTGCTTGTCAGGAGTCAGACGGACCTTAGAGGGTGGGCCACCACCAGTGCCCCTGGCATGCCTCGCAATAAGGGCCATCTTCTCCTTTACCCTCCTTCGAAGATCATTCATCTTCTTGGTGATGTGTTTGGGCCTCCTCGCCTCATTGCCCACGGCATTGACTTGGTCAGTGATCCTCTGAAGGATCTTGTCCTTACTGGTGTCCTTGCTACGGGACCCATGGAGGCGATCGTAGTACCTCTCCATGCCAGCAAGGATAATGGCCTCCTCCTCTGGGGAGAATTTTTTTTTTCTGGTCCCAGAACGCTTGGCAGACATGGTCACAATCAGAGCGCAAAAGTATATCCACCAATCCACCAAACCAAACAGGTGTACTTTTGCACTCGACGGGCGCATGTCTGGGCGTATTTATGCCCTGGGCGTAAATGGTGGGCCGGCGTAACTTAGGAATTACGCCGGGCGTAGTTGTGAGCATGCGCAGAGGGGCGCGGGACATGCGATCACGTGACGGCGCATGCGCCGGTCTTTCGGCCATTCATTTGCATTGGGTCACGGTTCATTTAAATGGATCACGCCCACTTCCTTCCTACTTTGAATTACGCCGTCTTACGCCAACGAATTTACGCTACGCCAGCGCAAAAATGCACGCATCTGATTAGAGAATACGGAGCTTGCCTCTCTAAGTTACGTCAGCGTAACGCATCTGAGATGCGCTACGCCGGCATAAAGATGCGCCGATCTACGAGAATCTGGGCCATAGTGTGTACCAGGCTTAACTCACATTCACACACATTAATTAACCTACGAGCATGTCTTTGGAATATGGGAGGAAACAGTTCCATGGTTGAGTTTTAACCAACGGCCATGTACTACTAGGCAGAAGTGCTAACCACTTAGCCAATGTGCATGCTGTGCATTTCAAGATTACAATTGTTTGTAAAGCTGGAGATCAGCAGATTCTTAGGCATGAAACTTGTTTACAGCATGAACATTAAATTGGAAACACATAAGGGCTTTTCACAGATATCAGTGGTTGGTTGGCTTCCAGATGATGGACAGATATTAGGCAATTGTGATACAGTATTGAAGTAAAAGTGTGCCCCATAGCCATTCTACTATTAGGCATGCTCGTTTCGCCAGTGCTCCAAGGACTCATTGGTTGTCATTTTCCATTCAGCATTTGCATACCATGAAATGTGGTAATGACCATGAACCATGCGTTGTTCACATGGTGTGCATACAGTCCTTTCTATTTTCCCAACAAGAGAACATGGACTGACCAAACAGTTTTACCACGTAACATGTCTGATATGTCACGTCTATTAAAATCTGTTTTCTTTCTCCAAATAAAGAACAATGAGTCATGCTAAGTAGTCGCCAGTGTCTATTAACCTCATCTTTATGCCAATGTGTTATGCAGCTCCATAAAATTATGCAGAAATGTGTTAAAATTTCATGTGGTGTTAATATAAACAGACCTTGCTGATAATGAGATGCAAACTATATGCTAATGATCTCATCCACTGATGTCCATTAATATTAACTCAAATGACAAATGTTATGTTAAATAAAAGGGAATTAAGCTTGAGTTCTTTCTAATTATTGGTAAAGTGGATAGCCGCAAAACATAAATTCTGATTGATTTAAAGTGGAGTTCCACCCATAAATATAACATTACATCAGTAGTTTAAAAAAAATGTCATTAGTCCTTTACGAAAAAATTTTTTTTTTTTAGATGCCTTCAAAGTGCTGTTGCTAGGCAGAATAGTTAATCTTCCCACTTCCTGCACCTAGGTGCTTAATGCTTCCTAAGCTACACCGCACAGACTCCTGGGAATGTAGTGGGTGTAACTTTCCAGGAGTCTGCGCATTCCCCAGTCTCAAAGAATCATGTGACTTGGACAGCACAGGTGCTGAAACCTGATCTGACTGAGCATGTGCGAGGTCTGCAAGGCTGAAATCCAGGAAGTCCTACAGTCTGGCTTCATGATGCCCACACTTAAGATGGCCCCAGTCAATTTCTATTTTATAAAGTGTCTAAATGCTGTAACAACCTAACAAAACGGATCTTAGTTTACAGACTAACTTTACTAGAATACATTAAGCTTGTGTATTACAGGGGTATTTATATTTAAAAAGTGAAATTGTGGCCGGAACTCCGCTTTAACTCTTCAGTTTTTTTTATACTGTTGTCTCTTCTTTCAAAAAATCTTTGTGTTAGTTGGTTGAAAAAAGGAAAAGAATCACTTAACCCCCTTCAGAGCATGTGCTTGCCTTATTTAGCCTAACACCTCTCTTGGCAGGACCGGGTAAAGAAACACTTGTGTACACTCAAAACTGCCTTTTTGGTGTTTACGGTGGGCTGCAGACTTCTTTCCTCAGAGATGGGGTGTGACCCACATGATCACTCGTACCCAAACTTGCTGGGTATTTCTCCGTGGGCCTCTCAAGAGCATGGAGAGTGTGTAAGCAAAAAAAGGCAAGTACATGCTGCTGGGAAGAAGAGTATTTAAACGAAAAGTAGAAAAAAACAAACCTACATACCGTATTTATCGGCGTATACCGCGCACTTTTTTGCCCTGATTTCAGGGCAAAATCGTGGGTGCGCGGTATACGCCGATACCCGCTTTCCCGCGCCGAGTTTGAATACTGCGCCGACATATACCGAGCGCAGTACACTCGCGTATTGTCGGGCAGTCTCGGGTTCTCTCGCGCTGACGTCCTGGACGTACAGGACGTCAGCGCGAGAGTTGCCGAGCCTGCCCGACGATACACGAGTGTACTGCGCTCTGTATATGTCAGCGCAGTATTCAAACTCGGCGCGGGAAATGAGCGGGGAGGACGCCGCAGAAGGACGACGGACCCGACGAAGAGGACACCCGAAGCCGCAAACGGACGCCGGACCCGACGAGGCCGCCGATGGTCGCCACGCAAGACACCAAAACTGTAAGTACAAAAAAACTTTTTTCCACAGGAATTTGGGGCAACATTAGGGGTACGCGGGAGCGCGCTATACCCCAATAAATACGGTACTTATTTCCATGCTGCAGCATCTGTGTCATACTGCAGCTGTCCCATGCTACCAAAAAGTCTGAGAACTGATCAATCACATGACTACTGATCACTCAACTCTCAGTTTGTTTCACCTGCTGATTACTCAAACCTCAACTGTCAGTCATTGCTCTTCTCTTTTCTCCTCCAGTTCTCACTGGATGGCCAGTGGGAGGGGCACCAGCAGCAGACTGGGTAGGGGGCAAAAGCAGCTGGCTCCTGCCTTTTATCTGCATGCTGAAAGAGATGATAGTCAATCAGGTAGCCATGTGGATCCTGGTAATATTGTTTGGATGCTTTCCGAGCCTGGAGCAGGCATTAGATATAGCCATACTTCTCCTTTTGTAACCATTTTCCTCTTCAGTGCATATGTAAAGAAAACGTTTGTGCATATGTAAAATAAAGCTGTAGCTGGCTGTGCAAATATTGTAGCTATACATAGGAGCTAACACAGGCAGAAAAAAATGAAATCTGTAACAAATTTTGATGTGTTCCCTCATATTCCAAAACAGAATTAGGGACATACAATGGTAGGTTCAGGAGCAGGAATTCATGTAAATGGTTCAGTGTTCTCAGTAATGTGCTGCAAAATGCGTCATCATTGTGACAATTGAGAAAAAGGAAAAAAATAACTAATTTATTGGGACTTTGAAAGTGACCGAAAACAATTATGTATTATACATTTTTTTATTTTTTTTATGGAAATTACAAAAATGGTCCAATATAAAAATTAGATCAAGTAAGACAATAAATATACAGTTACATGGATGGGTGTGATACATATACAGACACATGTGGACTCCTGAATGAACCCAACGTTTCTGGCTAGATGCCCTTCTTCAGGGGTTTTATACATACAGAGCCAGGTGAAAAATGTATATATCAATACAACAGTACATTTATAATAATAATAGCAGCAGCAACAGTTTAGGGGCACAACAATCCACATACCAAGGAAGTATCGATAACCCATGTACAAGGTATCTATATGGCAGAGAGATGGATAGAGACTGTTCCCAATGGTGTCCTCACATTAAAGAATGGATATCTCAGCGAGGGTCCCATCAAATTATAATCAAATCAGAAAGATCTAAAAATTAAGGGAACAGAGTGGACTATTCCCAACATATAACTGACTGTCAAAAATGTGTTGAAAAATAGGTGTAAAAAAAGGGCAACATCAACATATATACATGAGTAGAAGGGAGATAACAAAGGCAAAAAACAGCTCTTAAAAGCCAGCCAACAGAGCATATATGAGTGTGTCCGATCCCCAAAAGAAACTGGGGTTCAAATAACTCCACAGCTCAGGGGGTATACCTGGGGGGATACATACAAAAAATAATAGAGTAAGGGGCAGGCTTAAAAGTACAGATAAGAGGCACATGAAGAGGCGTCCCTCATGTTGTTGTTTACCTCCACTCAGGCGTACAGTGGATGTGCCAGTCATCAGAGTCGTTGCAGCTGTGTTTGCATGCTGCGAACGGCTCTGATAAACACCTACGTGAAGTCCACGCATGCGCAATGGCAGACGCGGTGTGACGATGTACACGTCATGATGGATCAAGTCACCGCAAATGTACGTTTAACAGGGAAAGCCCGGATCAACTTTTTTATTATTATTATGATTGCCCTGGAACACATTATTGTCTAGCAATCAAAATAGGACTTCAGAAGTTGTTTGGACAATTGGTTACAGAATTTGACTAATCCCAGAATCTGATTGATCACTGTGACTGCTATTTTTTAGCTTCAAGAAAAGTAGTTTGGTTAACACACATTATGGCATATAAGATGTACTACTCATCTTTATATACTTTGGTTCCTGTGCTTCCCTGGACATGCATGCTCCTGAATATTCAAAAGTACTTGCTGTATTAACTTCTTCCGGACCACCCTCCGCACATATGCTACGGTAGGGCAATCCAGCTGCGCGAAAAACAACGTACCTGTGTTTGCGCTCCCTGGTCTGGGGCATGCACGTGCGCTACCTGCAATCCCTGTTCCCACTGTGATTGGACACAGTGGGAGCCAATCAGTGAGGGCCGGTGGCCATGATCGCTTGGGGGAATGTAAGAACGATCATTTTGTCACAGAGGAAGAGAGAGATCTGTAATTCCTAGTAATCGGGAACACAATCTCTCTCTTTGTCTATCTAGTGTCAGCATCCCCTACACAGTTAGAAAGCACACATAGGGAACACATATAACCATTTGATTGCCCCTGATGTTAATCCCTTCCCTGCCAGTGTCATTTATTCAGTGTCAGTGCATTTTTTTTAGCACTGATCACTGTATTGGTGTCACTGGTCCCCAAAAACTGTGACTTGTAGCTAGATTCATGTAGGGCGGCGCATGTTTGACCCGATTGTATTTACGCTACGCCGCTGTAAGTTAGAGAGGCAAGTGCTGTATTCACAAAGCACTTGCGTCCTAAGTTACGGCGGCGTAGCGTAAATGTGCCGGCCTAAGCGAGCCTAATTCAAATTGTGAAGAGGTGGGCGTGTTTTATGCAAATGAATCGTGACCCGACGTGATTGACGTCCGTGGACATATCCCAGTGCGCATGCTCCGAATTGCGCCGCAAAGACTTATTGGTTTCGACTTGAACGTAAATTACGCCCAGCCCCATTCACGGACGACTTACGCAAACAACGTAAAAATTTCAAAATTCAACACGGGACAGACGTCCATACTTAACATTGGCTAGGCCAGCTTTTTGTTGGACTAACTTTACGCCTGAAAACGCCTTACGTACACGGCGTATCTTTACTGCAACGGGCAAGGGTACGTTCGTGAATAGGCGTATCTCGCTGATTTACGCATTCTAGGCGTAAATCAGCATACACGCCCCTAGCGGCCGGCGTAAATAGTCAGCTAAGATACGACGGCGCCCGCCGTCGTATCTTAGCTACATTTAAGTGTATCTCAATTTGAGAATACACTTAAATGTACGACGGCGCAGATTCAGAGTTACGACGGCATATCTACTGATACGCCGGCGCAAACCTCTCTGAATCTGGCTATTAGTGTCTAATTTGTCCACCGCAATATCGCAGTCCCACTAAAGAAACGCTGATCACCACTATTACTAGTTTACTAGTTTAAAAAAAGAGGTAGCGGAGAGGTGTTGATCACCTCTCCGCTACCTCTTTTTTTAAACTAGCACCAAAAGAAAGCTTTGTTTGTGAGTAAAAAAATTACATCACTTTTATTCAAGTACAGCGTTGCACGACCGCGCATTTATCAGTCAAAGTAACGCAGTGCCGTATCGCAAAATATGGCCTGGTCATTAAGGGGTATATCTTTCTGGGGCGGAAGTGTTTAAAAAACTACAATTTCAGATCGATAAAACAATGACACAGTAAAATTCCCCCCCCCAAAAATTAAAACTGCAGTTAAAATATATCTTTGTGCTTTTCACTGTTTTCACTGGTATGTATCTACAATTTTTATAGCCGGGGCGCTTAGTACGGAGCCAGTAGTCAACTGCACTGCATTGATTTCAGTATTGGCTGTTCAGAGGTCATGATCACAGTTAATGGCTAAGTCCACCCCAACAATAATGTCAATTGTTGATGGATGGTATACTCCAGATAGGACTCAAGCCCTAGCATAACTTTAGCAAACCCTGATTATTGACTTCCTATTGTGAATGTGGACAGCAAAATGCGTATGTAAAGGGAAGCCTGTTACCTTCTTTGTTTAGTCCTGGGCAGTTAACACATGCTGTCTATACTGTAAAGGAGCTGTCTTCCTTGTTTTCAGTACTTGTATGCAGTTACAGTGCAGACACAGACAGGCAGTTTATAAATAGTATAACCTGCAGGTTGCCTTGGCTTGAAATTACAGTTTTTAAAATATGAAAAAAAAAAAGGAGTAGGATGCGAATGCATATATTACAACGTTGCTTGGTATCTCCGGATACCTTGAAAGAGTGATTTAGGCCTTGTTCACACAGGTGGCCAGGGGTGGGGGGTTATGGCAGCTAAAAACATCTGTGTAGGCTGCGGTTTTACAGCCCCCGACCACCCTCCTAAAAGAGAATATATAGCCGCTTAGGGCTGTACACATGTGTTTTGTGGCATTACATGGTATTTACATATATCCACAGTATAGTCCAACAGAATCGTCTTCTGACTCCCTGGCATCTGCTGCTCTACCACCCTGTGACAAGCGATCCACTGCAGTGGCTGCTGCTGGTGTAAACAAGCCATTAACCATTTAGTTATCTTTAAAGCCCATCTTTGAGAAAATGTTCTCATTTTTTGTTGGGACAAGAAACAACAGAAAATCTCTTCAACAGAGACACTTGCAAAAACACAAGGTAAGAACCTCTGACAATCTTTTATTGCATCATATCCTATTCTCTTTAACTGGTTTAGTTTGGCAGGTGTATGCAGATTTAAAGTGGTTGTAAACCCTTACATATAGCCAGTAAAGGGACTGGCCTCAGAGGTGCAACTAATCCTCCTACATAAGTTGTACCTGTTGGCACCTGTTTTTTTTTTTTTTTTTTCAGTCTTCTCTTCTCTACAGCCGTTCAACGTCTAGAATTAAAGCTTGTCTGAGCTGTCAGAAAAAATGTGTTGAAGAGCTGACATTACACACTGCACAGCTCAGTGAGGAGAGCTCTGACAGCTGATTGGAGGGAATGGACATCCCCCCCCTTCACACAGGAACAGAGCTGAGACTGTCAATCAGCTGGATCTACCTCCCCTTTTTCTCTTGATGCCATGAAAACTTTGTACTCCTAATTGAGACTAGGACACACTTTAGAGCAGGGGTGGGCAATTATTTTTTCGATGGGGCCACATGAGAAACTAAAAGTAATTTGGAGGGCCGGGCCAAAAGGCTAAACTCAATACTGCATAAAATCAATTGTATTTCTTTATAAAAAGCAGTAAATATCATTGTTGGAAAACTGGGGGACAGAGGCTGGGGACATGGCACAGGAGGGGGACAGAGGCTGGGGACATGACACAGGAGGGGGACAGAGGCTGGGGACATGGCACAGGAGGGGGACAGAGGCTGGGGACATGACACAGGAGGGGGACAGAGGCTGGGGACATGAAACATGAGGGGGACAGAGGCTGGGGACATGACACAGGAGGGGGACAGAGGCTGGGGACATGACACAGGAGGGGGACAGACGCTGGGGACATGGCACAGGAGGGGGACAGAGGCTGGGGACATGACACAGGAGGGGGACAGAGGCTGGGGACATGACACAGGAGGGGGACAGAGGCTGGGGACATGACACAGGAGGGGGACAGAGGCTGGGGACATGACACAGGAGGGGGACAGAGGCTGGGGACATGACACAGGAGGGGGACAGAGGCTGGGGACATGGCACAGGAGGGGGACAGAGGCTGGGGACATGACACAGGAGGGGGACAGAGGCTGGGGACATGGCACAGGAGGGGGACAGAGGCTGGGGACATGGCACAGGAGGGGGACAGAGGCTGGGGACATGACACATGAGGGGGACAGAGGCTGGGGACATGACACAGGAGGGGGACAGAGGCTGGGGACATGACACAGGAGGGGGACAGAGGCTGGGGACATGACACAGGAGGGGGACAGAGGCTGGGGACATGACACAGGAGGGGGACAGAGGCTGGGGACATGGCACAGGAGGGGGACAGAGGCTGGGGACATGGCACAGGAGGGAGACAGAGGCTGGGGACATGGCACAGGAGGGGGACAGAGGCTGGGGACATGGCACAGGAGGGGGACACAGGCTGGGGACATGGCACAGGAGGGGGACAGAGGCTGGGGACATGGCACAGGAGGGGGACAGAGGCTGGGGACATGACACAGGAGGGGGACAGAGGCTGGGGACATGACACAGGAGGGGGACAGAGGCTGGGGACATGACACAAGAGGGGGACAGAGGCTGGGGACATGACACAGGAGGGGGACAGAGGCTGGGGACATGACACAGGAGGGGGACAGACGCTGGGGACATGACACAGGAGGGAGACAGACGCTGGGGACATGACACAGGAGGGGGACAGACGCTGGGGACATGACACAGGAGGGGGACAGACGCTGGGGACATGACACAGGAGGGGGACAGACGCTGGGGACATGACACAGGAGGGGGACAGACGCTGGGGACATGACACAGGAGGGGGACAGAGGCTGGGGACATGACACAGGAGGGGGACAGAGGCTGGGGACATGACACAGGAGGGGGACAGAGGCTGGGGACATGACACAGGAGGGGGACAGAGGCTGGGGACATGACACAGGAGGGGGACAGAGGCTGGGGACATGACACAGGAGGGGGACAGACGCTGGGGACATGACACAGGAGGGGGACAGACGCTGGGGACATGGCACAGGAGGGGGACAGAGGCTGGGGACATGACACAGGAGGGGGACAGAGGCTGGGGACAGGCAGCCACTGTTTAATCAATAACAATTGATTAAACAGTGGCTGCATGTGATGGCACAGTGGCTGCGTGTGATGGCACAGTGGTTGCGTTTGATGGGCACAGTGGCGACAATTGATGGCACAGTGGCTGCGTGTGATGGGCACAGTGGCAACAATTGATGGCACAGTGACTGCGTGTGATGGCACAGTGGCTGCATGTGATGGCACAGTGGCTGCGTTTGATGGGCACAGTGGCTGCGTGTGATTGGCACAGTGGCTGCGTTTGATGGGCAGAGTGGCTGCGTGTGATTGGCACAGTGGCTGCGTTTGATGGGAACAGTGGCTGCGTGTGATTGGCACAGTGGCTGCGTGTGATTGGCACAGTGGCTGCGTGTAATTGGCACAGTGGCTGCGTGTGATTGGCACAGTGGCTGCATGTGATTGGCACAGTGGCTGTGTTTGGGAACAGTGGCAACAATTGATTGCACAGTGGCTGCGTGTGATTGGCACAGTGGCTGCGTTTGATGGGAACAGTGGCTGCGTGTGATTGGCACAGTGGCTGCGTGTGATTGGCACAGTGGCTGCGTGTGATTGGCACAGTGGCTGTGTGTGATGGGCACAGTGGCTGCGTTTGATGGGCACAGTGGCTGCGTGTGATTGGCACAGTGGCTGCGTTTGATGGGCAGAGTGGCTGCGTGTTATTGGCACAGTGGCTGCGTGTGATTGGCACAGTGGCTACGTGTGATTGGCACAGTGGCTGCGTGTGATTGGCACAGTGGCGACAATTTATGGTGGCGAAGTGGCTGCGTGTGTTGGCACAAGTGGCTGCGTGTGTTGGCACAAGTGGCTGCGTGTTATGGGCACAGTGACCCCTCCCGGCCCTGCCTACTGTTATCACCGCGGCGGGGAACATTACAGACAGCGTTCGTTTGAACAGCTGTTTTCCCCGCTGCGCATAGACACTCCCCCTTGGACGGATCTGTCCAATCGCGAGCAAGGGGGAGTCACATAGACACTCCCCCTTGCTCGCGATTGGACAGATCCGTCCAACGGGGAGTGTCTATGGCATAGACACTCCCCCTTGGACGGATCTGTCCAATCGCGAGCAAGGGGGAAACAGCTGTTCAAACGAACGCTGTCTGTAATGTTCCCCGCCGCGGTGATTAACGTGGCAGCGGCGGCGGGGGTGGGCCGGATTAAAAGGTCCGCGGGCCGTAGTTTGCCCAGGTCTGCTTTAGAGGGATATGTTTTGTTCATATTTCATGTCTGAGGTTTAGAACTGCTTTAAAACAATAACTTTGTGCTGAAGGTCTTGTATAAGAAATCCCCAGGTGTTTTTTTTAAGATAATCTTTATTGAGCATTTTGAGTTTAGGGTACGAAACAAAGCCTATTGGGCATACCCAGTGATCCCCAGGTTTTAGTGAGAACCTGACACTTTGTAATAAGGACAATGTTGATATGCCCTTTAGCCCTTTCTCAAACAGGGAGTCCACCCAAGGACTCCATAGTGGAGGACTGTTGCTGCTGTGTCAATTTAGTACCCTGCAGCATGTTCCATATATCCATTTTTTTGTATATTGAGTTGGCATCGGAAACAAATGATGCAAACTCTATTTGGGCACATTTGTGTATGAGCAATAAGCCCTGAGGTTACATGTGAGGGACAATGATAGGCTAATATGCACTACATTGGTCTGCAGTCCTTGGTGCTAGTCTGAGCCAGCTAGCCTTTTGATTGACAGATTCCTCCATCCACATAGTCGTGGACACATAGGGGCTTCTCAACAACACCAGTCCTTGTAATTTGGACTGCTGTATTTGAATGGAAGACAGAATGAAAACATTCCGTTTGTCCTTCCACCTCACTGCAAGCAATTCAATACACCTCAAGCAGGCTCTCTCCCTCTAAGTGGGGAATTTACTAGCTATTGGGGGAAGCCCCGACGATTAGATTGCATGGTGCCAATCTAATCGTCGGGCTGACCTCTAGTCTCTGCCCCCCCAAGCCATGCCGTGAACTAAATCGGCAGCTGGGAAGAGGCTGAGTGAGCGGCCACAGGCTCCAGAGACTGGCCACAAAAATGCTGGGAGATCGGTGTGGGCTTCAGGAACAGCCAAGGATACAGTGACCCCTGGCAAATCGTCTTTCGACCCCCAAGGGGGTCCCGACCCCCAGGTTGATACCATTGCCCTAGACAATAATACAGTGATCAGAAAAAAAGATCTGTACACTGTACTAATGACAATGTGACAGGGAGTGAAAGTGTTAACTGGGGGTGATTATGGGATTAAAACTTTATTAGGTTCAGGGTACCTGCCATATATTCCCTATCTGGGACTACCGCTAACGCCATTTAGCATCACAAGTGACACCAATACAGTAATCAGTAAAAAATCTGTACACTGTACTTAGTGACCCTGTGACAGGAAGTGAAAGGGTTAACTGGAGGGGTGAGATCAGGGGGTTAATTGTACCTAACTGTGTGTTGTGGTGTCAGGTGCTTTTACTCACTGTGGATGCTCTCTCCCACGCTGGAACTAAAAAGGGCTCCAGGAGAGGAGATTGCATCATTTTCTGTGCTTGCGTTTACATTACAGAGGCACAGAACATTCTGCCATTCGTCAGAACTGATCAGAAGGTCCAGGCAATAAATCATTTGCCTGGATCTATATATTGATCAGTTTTGAAACAAATCCAATCGCCACAGGCACGAATCACGTACAGGTACGTGATTTCGCGCAGCCATTCAGCCCTGTTACAGTAAATGTATGTGGGGTGGTCCGGAACTGGTTAATATTTTATCTGCAGAGAACATGCCCTGCCCTGGCAATAGTGATGACAAATAAAATGGGAGATGAACATTGAAATGATATTAACTATTTTTATTCTCTCCAGTGATTTGTCTTTATACCCAAAATGCTGAAACGTTTTTCTTATTTATAGGGTTTTCTTTAAATGTTCAAAGAATGTTTGTAGAATATTCAGAAAAAAATAGCCTATGGCCTACAGCATGTAGATGCAAAAAATGTGCAGTTATGAGTATAGTGGCCACAATCTGTTGCCCAAGAAGCTTAGGCCTTTTTCAAGCATGCTTTTTAAATGATGCCCACTTTGGTGTGTCAGTTTTTGGTTCTGTTTGACTGGTGCAGTAAAGCTTTTGAAGTTATGCTTACTATTAGTAAAATCAGTTATTTTACGAATGAACCCTCTCTACACTTACACTGCCTTAATATTTAAACCTTTAGCTATCTCATTAACTCCTTAGACCCCCCCCCCCCCTTAACATTTACCCCTAAACCTTTGTCTTTCTCAACTTTCAGTGTCTACCTTTTTGGCTTTAGCAGTATCTGTTAGTGCTGGACCACTACTCACGCTGCAAATGTCTAAACTCTTATGCAGCGTACACACGATCATTTTTCGGCATGAAAGAAAACACAGTTTTTCGGCATGTAGAAAAAACGTTGCCCACGCACCATCGTTTTTTAAAAATGCTCTAGCAAAGCGCAGTGACGTACAACACGTACAACGGCACTATAAAGGGGAAGTTTCATGCGGATGACGCCACCCTTGGGGCTGCTTTAGCTGATTCCGTGTTAGTAAAAGACGATTTGCGCTTTTCTGCCTGTTACAGCGTGATGAATGTGCTTACTCCATTATGAACGGTAGTTTTACCAGAACGAGCGCTCCCGTCTCATAACTTTCTTCTGAGCATGCAGGGTTTTTTAACTACGTTTTAGCCCAAACGACATTGTTTAAAACGTTGTTAAAAAAATGCAGCATGCTCGAAAAAAATTTTTTTCGTTTTTCAGAAGCCGAAAAATAATGTGAAGCCCACACACGATCATTTTAAATGAATTTTTTTTAAAACAACGTTTTTTTCATGCCAAAAAATGATCGTGTGGCATTACAGTAAATGATGCCTGTGTCAAAAAAAGATCTCTGCTTTCTTTGGCTATGCCTACTTGTAGATTTGATGTACCACTCATGTAGTAAGTTTTCATTCTTTGGGAAGCTTTGAGTCCTTCAAAGACTTACCAAGACCTATAACCATATAGTATGGCCCTTTGACTGTTGGAAACCCATGCAAATGGCAGCAGTATTTGAGTGGATTATTTGCTTTTTATTGAATTCTCTACAACCATGCATTCTAAATGCCTTTGCATTCTTGTATTCTCTTTAGTTGGTCCCCATGTGCAAGGAAGAAGCAAGGTAGGCATATTCTGGTAACAAACTGCTTATTTTGGAGGCCTGGCAGTCTATTCATTGATGCACTGTACTGTACATGATAATTCAGCTGTGGAGAAGGAGGACATTAATAGTGTATGGCAGGTGCATAGACAAAGCCATATATTTTAGGGGACGGGTGCACTTATCGTGTATATTCGGAGTACATAAAGGTTATATATCTCTCTGAATAGAGGCTGTAAAATGAATCAAACTTCGTTAGCAGAGCAGTGAATCCACAATGCATTTTTGATAGACTTTCGCTGCAGCAGGGTCACAGAGAGACATATCAACCTAAGGCTGTATAAACCAAGCATTTATTTAATGAGGACATATCTGTGCTGAGGCTAATAAGCACTTATAGTCAACATTATGACTTTTTATGCCTAACCTATATATACGTTTTGAGGATGCTGGAATTTATTTTACTGCAGTTATAATATGAATCATATATTTTCTTTCAATTTGGGCATTTTATTGTCTTAAAATTAATGCGTGTCATGAGTTCATGACTTTCAAATTAAGTTTATTGTAATGATGGAAAAAATGACCATAGTAATTTTATGCATCCAGTTAAAGGAGAAATCATTTCTGGACTGGAAAGGTTAACATTTTATTTTAAAGAAAGAGCTTGGAAAATATTGAGCCTGTCTGTGAGGCAGTGAACTATCTTTTGATAACTTTGGCAATATGTCAGTGAGGCCTTGAACAGCTATGAGTATAATTTCCAATATTCTATATTGATATTCTCTGGTATTCATATTCTTCAAACAACATGCGTCAATGTGTGGGCATTGTGTCTTTGATCAAGGACAGTACATTGAACACCAACATAAGAAGACACAACACTGACTACCAATGTAAAAGGATATTTCACCACTGACCATTGGTTTGAGATGACACTACAATTTTCAGTTTAACCCCCTGAGCGGTATTCCCGAGTCTGGCTCGGGGTGGAATTTCAGGACCAAAAGCGGTAACCCCGAGCCAGACTCGGGACCGCCTCCCAGTGTCCACAGGCAGAGTTACTTACCTTGTCCCTGGATCCTGCGATGCCTCCCCGCTGTGTGATCGAGCTTTGTCCTCCTCGCTCGATTCACAGTGCCGAGTGCCGCCGAGCTCTGTTCCCTGCAACGTTACGACGCACAGGGGCGGAGATCGCCGCAAAATTCAAAAAAGTAAATAAACACAATACATACAGTATACTGTAATCTTATAGATTACAGTACTGTATGAAAAAAATACGCACCCCCTTTGTCCCTAGTGGTCTGCCCAGTGTCCTACATGCACTTTTATATAATAACAACTGTTCTTTCTGCCTGGAAACTAGAGATTGTCCATAGCAACCAAAAAGTGTCCCTTTATGTCAAAAGTGGTTTTAGAGCAGCTAAAAAACAGCGATAATAATTTAGAATCACTTGCAGAATTGAGCGATAGTGATTTGTGGGAAAATTCGCCATCAAAAAATTTAAAGTAATAATTTTTGTTATTATTATATTATTTGTTATAATTAGGGTTGTCCCGATACCACTTTTTTAAGACCGAGTATAAGTACTCGCCAATACCGAATACCGATACTTTTTTTTAATCTCATGTGACAGCGGCACATGTGTCAATATGTTTTTTTTTATATCTTTAACAATTTGTTTTTAATTTTTTACATTTTTTTTTTTTTACAATTTTTTTATTTATAATGCTTTTTCTTTTTTTTTAAGGGGGGGGGTGGACCGTGTCAGTGTGTTTTTTCTTTAATTATTTTATTTTCTACAATAATTTTTTTTATTCTTTTTTTTTTATTATTCTTTTTTTTTTCAGCCCTGTTGGGGGGGGGGGGCTTTGGTGAGATATCAGGGGTCTTAACAGACCTCTGACATCTTCCCTTTGAGACAGGAAAAGGGACTAGGGACACATGTTCCCCTGTCCCTTTCTCAGCAGCATCAGCTGCGCTGAAAATGAATGGAGTGAAGACAGCGTCTTCTCTTCATTCATAAACTGAAACATTTGTAAACACAGTTTACAATGTTTTATGTGAATGGACAGAGTCAGTGATCACTGACTGTCCATTCGGAGCAGTAAGGAGCCGGATTTACCGGCTCCTACCCCGCTCTCCATCCTGACATTTCCAGGGGGTGGAGGAGGAGCACGGAAGGGGAGAGAAACACGGCGGGATACACGGCGGCATACACGGCAGCATAAACGGGATACACAGCGGCATACACGGGATACACAGTGGCATATACGGGATACATGGCGGCTTTCAGCTGCTTTAAAATCAGCGGTGATCGGTGCTTGTAACTTCCGCACGCACCGCCGACAGTACAAGTATCGGGTGAAGCATCTGGAGCATTTGCCCGAGTACAAGTACTCGGGCAAATGCTTGGTATCGGTATCTGGACAACCCTAGTTATAATTATTTATATGTATTTATTATATTATAATTTATGATTTTGTGTTTCAAATTTTATTATACCTGGGATGTCTACTAGACTCTTGTTTGGACAGATATAAGTGAGTTATTCCTAAGAATTACAGGCCTACAATATAAAACGCCAAATTTCCATGCAAAATAATGGTAGCGCTTTCAGCACCTAAAATCTGAAATAATCATACTGCCAGGGAGGTTAAATGTATTTGTGGATATAATTATTATTTGTTTTATTTTACCTTAATCAATGAAAAATATTTGATTTGTACTGCCAGCTCTAGATGTAATCACTTTTTAGTAGGGATACCCTAAGACCTGAGATGTATTTCAGTGGTTCCTTCAGAATAAAGAGGCTGGGAAAGGCTGGTTTAGATGTTAATAATAAAATAGGAGTTAAACTGCTGACCGCAAGGGTATAGTGAAAGAGATTTGTAATACTGCGTTCAGGGGGAACATGCTGTTTATTGCAGTAACAACTTGCTCCTAATCCAAGACTTTTGTAATACTCTAATACTGTATAGTTGGCAGGCGTTAGCTAGCATTTCTAATCTAAGCAAAGCTGTACCAATAGTTTATTGTTGTCTATCCATTATAAAGTTGGGAGCAGCAGAAAGGAAGTTATTGTAATTTCTACATGACAATCGGTTATAGATCAGCAAATCAAAGAACATTTACAGAATGACAAAAGATCTGCCATTTTTAAAGCTAGTGGATCACATGACTCCAAAACTTGTCACAGACCTTTGATTTAGTAGACCATGTGACTTACATTGCCATCTGCAGACATTGCAAAGCTGAGAGATCTTAAATGAAATAGTGATTGAGATTTTTTTTTTAACAGGAAACCTTATAAAGTTTAACAAATGAGACAAGTCAATCAGCAGTGGTACAATGTCTCCATCAAAAAAAAAAAGCAGATAAATTGGAGGTAAAATACAGTACATGTCATTTGAACATATCTATCACTTGCTGAGATCATCAATGGATCATCAATGGAAGATATTGTATACCCTCGGTGATTGAACAGTGGTTTGTTCATGTCTGAATCTGCATGTGATTTTGCAGTTTCAGTGTAATTGTACTTGCTTTTCCCGCACTGATGTTCTTGGTCTTAGATTTTACAGCTGCCAGTAAAGTCAGTGTCTGCAAGTGGTTTGTTTGTCTGCTGGTCTAAATATTTTATGCAGAGAAATTTATGACATGGTGTCGATAGGGAGGAGCAGGCAAGGTGATAAGCATTTAGGAAATGTATAGCCTGTGTTATAGTATGCAGCAAATTGTAAGATATGAAAGGTAGCCACACATACCCTGCTTTGGGCTCATATAGTAAATAAATGAAATCAGACAAAATATTACATTTAATAAAAATTGTATTTGGCCATAAAATCCTAAACAAAGTCAGCACATGGGAAATGACTTACCTTTAATGTGATGTGTCCGTTGTGCTCTAAAAGCGCTGCTACATGCACTTGTCAAGAGTGCTCAACTATGCCCAACATTTCCACTCAGTCCCTGTATTCATAGAAGCTGATATTACAGTTTCTATAAATGAAACATGATCTATGATTGGAGAGGACAAACCTTTCAGTCATCTGCTCATCTTCCATTCATTGATCCTGTTTCATTCATATAAACTGTGTATTGACCAAACATTGTATAATCACCAGTGTGCTAGCCCCTATGCTTGCTATGCTGAGGTCACATGGATTACCATTTTTGGATACCTGGAAGACCTCTTCCTGAGAGAACTGTGGGCTGAGACCTTGGTGGCCAATATCCAAAGTGTTTGGACCTGTATGAGGTTTTGTTGGATCCTGACCACACATTATATTGACACTTTGAGCCCAATTTGGACATTTTCACTTAGGGGTGTACTCACTTTTGTTGCCAGCGGTTTAGACATTAATGGCTGTGTGAGTTATTTTGAGGGGACAGCAAATTTACACTGTTATACAAGCTGTACACTCACTACTTTACATTGCAGCAACGTGTAATTTCTTCAGTGTTGTCACATTAAAAGATAGAATAAAATTGTTACAAAAATGTGAGGGGTGTACTCACTTTTGTGAGATATTATATATATATATGCCTCTCTGCGCTGCTCCGGCGTAGTGTAAAAAGGATACGCTACGCCGGCATAAATATGCGCCAATGTATCTGAATCACGGCCTATATATATATATATATATATATATATATATATATATATATATATATATATATATACACATATATGAATACATTATAGTTGTTTGTGCAGAATGAAGTACTACAGAGAAGAAGCATCCATATTATTTACCACATTTGCTGTTGTCAGTGAGAGATTCCTTCCCGACCATTCCATTACTTACTGTCTGTTCTGCTACTGTAACAGTTAAAGAAAGAAAAACACCGTCTGCTTGAAGCAATTATTGAGCCTTCCCCTGAGGTGGTCTCAGCAGCAGTTTTCAATAATGGTTTTAGCCATTACAGCCACCTTTTGTACCGAAAATCAGTATAACATTCCTTAGCGCAAGGAAAGGCACAGACCGAAGGATATTGATATACAGCCTACATTTCAGGTTTGGGAAACCCTGCTATAAAGTGTAGCATTATTTTATTACTAGGGCTCTGTTTTTTTTCCAAGAGGCCTGAGCTGATGTTTATCTATAATAGTTGTTATCAGATGAAACAAAATACCAATGTGTACTTTCTCTGGAGACCATGTAGGATTTATAAATACGTGTCTAATGATAGAGGTTCCTGGGCAAGGAGCAGTGTGACAACAACTTATCTATCATTATCTGTAAGTAGGCCTAATCCCTTTTGCCTGTTTTTTGGAGAATGGTTTATTACCTCATCATTGACAAGCTTGTGATTGCTGTGTATTTGAGACAAGACAAAATAACATGAGCACTTACTGATCTAGAATCAATACAACTAGGAAGGACACAACCTAAGGATTGGAGATACACAGGTAAGGTATTTTGTCCTGTGAGAGTGGGGAAAAACAAGGAATTATGTTTAGACACATCATGATAAAGTGAAAATATTGCTTTTTTTCAGTGGTTGTTTTACCAAACCACCATCTGAGGCCCCATACACAAGAATTCAGCCAGAAACTCGATCGGAGCTGTATTCTGCCGAGAAACTCGGTCGTGTGTACACTTTTCAGCGAGGAAGCCGACGAGGAACTCGTCGGGCCAAATAGAGAACATGTTCTCTATTTCCTCGTTGTTCAACACAGTACTCGACGAGGAACTCGATGTGTTTGGCACGTCGAGTTCCTCGGACGTTTGTACGGGGCCTAAGAAGTTCTTCTTGTAAAGGTGTTGGAAAGCCACTGTCTCACTAAAAATCAATAGCCTACTAACACACTTATTTAATGGTCTTGTCACATGTGGTGCTGATAAGTCAGTACACGTAGCCTCAATGAAACATGCTACACTTGAAATTATTATCATTATTATTATAATACAGGATTTGTATGGTACCAACAGTTTGTGTAGCACTTTACAATATAAAGGGAAACAGTACAGTAACTCCACAATTCAGCGCAAAAGGTTAGGCGGGCACTGCTCCTGTGAGCTTACAATTTATTAGTTAGGGGCAAGTGGACAAAAGGCAATAACTGTGAGGAATGAGCCGATGGGAGAAATAAAAGACCCAGTTGTTAGCAGAAGGCGGTATAGGCTTCCCTGAAGAGATGAGTTTTCAGGGATTGCCTAAAAGTGGACAAAGTTGAATTCATAAAACAATGTTTACCTTCCAATCAGTATTCTTAAAATGTGCAGAATCCACAATAAATTTCTGTGTTCTGCCACTATTCAGTCCCCACTAACACAACTGTGTAACTTAAACATTAGTATACTATCAATCTATAATAATGAATAGAAAAAAGGGCCACAAGCAACTGGATAATAGATTGAAGGAATGTATTATGGCAATTCAGTTAAACAAGGCATGAATCAACAAACAGGCAATTGAAGGGATTTAAAGGTGCTGTAATAGAGGATGTGTAGGCTGACCCATACAATGGCTATCAGCTGAACTGTAAAGGTAAAGGCATTAACTAACCCAAATAAATAAATGTCCTCGTGTGCACACTGTAATGATACCTGACACCTTGTGAATTTTTTTTAGCCAACAGATGTTGGGGTCCTTCTGTAAGGTGATGCACTTGGAGTTATTCCTTTAGGAGTGTGTAATGGATGGCGGGTGGGCTGATAAGTGAAGAGCAAACAGTGTCTATTACATTAACTCTGGAAGGTAAGGGTTTGAGTTCAGTTGTTCTGCTCACCGCTCCTGGAATACAACAGGTCTAGTCCCAGATCAGTCCTCACTGGCGGTAGGCACACATGCAGTGGGTCTCCCCAGCTCTGGTACAATGACACAGTAATTCTCTGTAGCTCAGTCTCTCAGTTCCCTGAATGCTCAGTACACAGCAGTGAAACTGCACACTCTGGTTCCTGTGCCTCTCTGTCTCTCTCTATTGGTCTCTCTGGTGGGCAATGGCAGTTCCAATGACAGGTCTTAAGGCTCCCCACTGGCAAAAGATCCAGTTTAGTCTCAGAGCGCCCGCAGAAAGTCCTGTCTTCTCCTCCACTGTATGCAGAGACTCCTGGATATTGTCAAGTCAAGTCAACTTGTTCACCATACATGGTGAAGTGCAGCACTCCTTTAGGAACTACATATCCTAGTGTCCCATGCTCTATTGTGTAACCTGGGGGGTGGGGGCGTCTGCACTAACAGCTCTCCATGGCGTTCTTGGTAGTGAACGCCACAGACTTATCCATGTGCATTATACTGTGCTCCTTGGGGGACTACATGTCCCATGATCTTCCTCCCTGCAGCATCATCATGTCTCCTCCTCGCAGGTTCACTGTTTTTGTCAGGAGGGAGGTGGATGAGCAAGGGATTTCACACATACAGACTGCTCTGTCTCAATGCAGCAGCAGGGAAGTGAAGGGTGAAAGGAACACAGCCTGCTCCGCTCACACAATAGGCAAAGTTAGAGAAACACGGCCTACTTTGCTGACATAGCAGGGAAGTGAGGGGTAGGAGGAATACAGCCTGCTACATGTTTGTGAGCCTTAGCCCAAAAAATTATAATTCTGTCCCCACTCCCCAATACATATCAGCGCTGTCGTTAATAATTGTTTAACATGTTGAAAAGAGGTGGTGTAGTTGTTACATAGTTACATAGTTAGTCAGGTTGAAAAAAGACACAAGTCCATCCAGTTCAACCACAAAAAATAAAAAAACAAAAATTAAAAAACACAGTAAAATCCTATACACCCAACTCCATTCCCACAGTTGATCCAGAGGAAGGCAAAAAACCCCAGCAGAGCATGATCCAATTTGCTACAGCAGGGGAAAAAATTCCTTCCTGATCCCCCGAGAGGCAATCGGATTTACCCTGGATCAACTTTACCTACAAATCTTAGTACTCAGTTATATTCTGTACATTTAGGAAAGAATCCAGGCCTTTCTTAAAGCAATCTACTGAGCTGGCCAGAACCACCTCTGGAGGGAGTCTGTTCCACATTTTCACAGCTCTTACTGTGAAAAAACCTTTCCGTATTTGGAGGTGAAATCTCTTTTCCTCTAGACGTAAAGAGTGCCCCCTTGTCCTCAGTGTTGACCGTAAAGTGAATAACTCAACACCAAGTTCACTGTATGGACCTCTTATATATTTGTACATGTTGATCATATCCCCCCTTATTCTCCTCTTCTCAAGAGTGAATAAATTCAGTTCCTCTAATCTTTCCTCATAGCTGAGCTCCTCCATGCCTCTTATCAGTTTGGTTGCCCTTCTCTGCACTTTCTCCAGTTCTCCGATGTCCTTTTTGAGAACTGGTGCCCAAAACTGAACTGCATATTCCAGATGAGGTCTTACTAATGATTTGTACAGGGGCAAAATGATATCTCTGTCTCTGGAGTCCATACCTCTCTTAATACAAGAAAGGACTTTGCTCGCTTTGGAAACCGCAGCTTGGCATTGCATGCCATTATTGAGCTTATGATCAACTAAAACCCCCAGATCCTTCTCCACTACAGATCCCCCCAGTTGTACTCCCCCTAGTATGTATGATGCATGCATATTCTTAGCCCCCAAGTGCATAACTTTACATTTATCAACATTAAACCTCATCTGCCACTTAGTCGCCCAATTAGACAGAGCATTGAGGTCGGCTTGTAAATTGGAGACATCCTGTAAGGACGTTATTCCACTGCATAGCTTGGTGTCATCTGCAAAGACAGAAATGTTACTTTTGATCTCAGACCCAATATCATTTATAAATATATTGAAAAGTAAGGGTCCCAGCACTGAACCTTGGGGTACACCGCTGATAACCTTGGACCATTCAGAGTAAGAATCATTAACCACGACTCTCTGAATTCTGTCTTTCAGCCAGTTTTCTATCCATTTACAAACTGATATATCCAATCCTGTAGACCTTACCTTACACATGAGCCGTGTGTGCGGAACTGTATCGAACGCTTTTGCAAAATCCAAATATATCACGTCCACAGCCACTCCTCTGTCCAGGGTTTTACTTACCTCTTCATAAAAGGAAATCAGGTTTGTCTGACAACTTCTGTCTTTCATGAATCCATGTTGTCTGCTGCTTAAATACTTTTTTTCCAGCAAGAACTCATCTATGTGGTCTTTTATTAATCTCTCCAGTATCTTCCCAACTATAGAAGTTAGACTAACAGGTCTATAGTTACTTGGTAAAGACTTTGTTCCCTTTTTAAATATGGGCACTACATTGGCCCTGCGCCAATCCAGTGGTACTATTCCTGTCTTTAATGAGTCCCTAAATATTAGTTACAGTGGCTTTGAAATGACAGAGCTCAACTCACCTAGGATCCGTGGATGGATGCCATCTGGTCCAGGTGCTTTATCCACCTTTATTCTGTCTAAATATTTCTGGACCATATCACTTTTAAGCCATTGTGGATTTGAGGCTGTGTCACTCCCACCCCCATTTTGGACATGAGCTCCCCCATGCTCCATTGTATACACAGAGCTGAAGAAAACATTTAATAAATTTGCCTTCTCTTTGTCCCCAGTCACCCACTCTAGATTATTTTGTAAGGGGCCTACATGCTCAGACTTCACCTTTTTACTATTAATATATTTAAAGAATTTTTTGGGGTTTGTCCTACTATCTTTTGCAATCTGTCGTTCGTTTTGAATTTTTGCATCCTTGATTTCCTTTTTGCATATCCTGTTATATTCTTTGTAACATTTAAACAACACTAGTGTTCCTTCATTTTTATATTTTTTAAAAGCTACTTTCTTTTTGTTTATAGCTTTTTTAACTTTGACCGTGAGCCACATAGGTTTTATTTTTAGCCTTTTAAACTTATTGCCCATGGGAACATACTTTGCAGTGAGGTTCCACACAGTCTTTTTGAAGAATTCCCATTTCTGTTCTGTGTTCAGCTGTGCCAATAGTCACTCCCAGTCCAAGTCCTGGAGAGCAGCCCTCATCCTTGTAAAATTTGTTCTCTTAAAATTTAGTGTTTTAATATTTCCTGTATGTATTTCTTGCTTATAGTTAATATTAAATGAAATCATGTTATGATCACTGCTACCTAGATGTTCCTTTATCTGAACATTAGTAATAAGCTGTGCATGGTTTGAGATTATCAGGTCCAACAGGGCATCATTCCTAGTTGGGGCCTCAATAAACTGCACCATAAAATTGTCCTGCAATAGGTTTTTAAATTTTTGTCCTTTAACTGTCCCAGAAGTGCCATTAATCCAGTCAATTTCTGGGTAGTTAAAATCCCCCATTATTATCACCGTCCCAGACCTTGCAGCCCTTTCCATCTGTGCAAGGAGCTGAGTCTCCACCTCCTCATTAACATTGGGTGGTTTATAACAAACTCCAATGATTAATTTTGAACTACGCACATCTGTATGCAGTTCCACCCATAATGCTTCAGCCTCATCACACTCTCCATCAACCAGGTTCTCTTTCACGCTTGCTTTGAGGTCACTTCTCACATAGAGACAGACCCCTCCACCTTTCCTTTTTACCCTGTCTTTCCGAAAGAGAGCATAGCCAGGAATATTAATAGCCCAGTCATGTGAGGATTGAAGCCAAGTTTCAGCAATACCGATTACATCATAGCTCTCCTCATGCACCAGAGCTTCCAGCTCACCTGTTTTGCTTGGCAGACTTCTGGCATTGGTGAACAAACACTTAAATGTATTGTTACATTTTTTTTCTCTGGTGTTTTTCATATAATTTATAGTAGTACAAATGGCACTATTATTTCCAATGGCTGTTTGCAACATGGGAACTTTCTTGTCACCTGCCATAACCCTTCCCCCATCTATCCCCATTCCACTCTCCATTAATGTCTGACCACTAACTGACCTGTCTGCTCGATGTAATTCTAATTCACCCTCCCCTCTCAATCCTAGTTTAAATACTCCTCCAGCATTCCCATAAACCTCTCCCCCAGCACAGCAGACCCCCTTCCATTCAAGTGCAAACCGTCTTTAGCATATAGGTTGCACCCCAATGAAAAGTCAGCCCAGTGCTCTAGAAACCCAAATCCCTCCTTCCTACACCAGGTCTTTAGCCATGCATTCAGCTCTCTAATCTCCCCCTGCCTTTCCTGTGTTGCGCATGGCACAGGCAATATTTCAGAGAATATCACCTTGGAGGTCCTTCCCTTCATCTTGCAGCCTAGTTCTTTAAATTGATTCTTAAGGAGCCTCCACCTTCCATGTATACTGTCATTGGTTCCAACGTGGACCAAGACAGCTGGGTCATGCCCAGCCCCTCCCAGTAATTTATCCACCCGGTCCACCACATGCCGAACCCTGGCACCAGGGAGACAGCAAACCATTCGGTTGAAGCGATCCTGGCGACAAATTATTCTATCAGTCCTTCTGATTATAGAATCCCCTATTACCACCAACTGTCTAGGCCTACCTGCACTCCCCTCCCCACCTCTACTAGATGGGTTGCTCTCCCGGCTGTTAGGGGTAGCAGTAACATCTAGGGCTGCCACCTCTGTGTTTGCCACCTCCACATCATCACCCAACTTGGCAAATTTGTTTTGATGTACAAATACAGGACTGGCCTTCCCTTTCTTCACGCCCCTTCCACTCCCTCTAACTGCATTAACCCATCTCCCTATCTGATAATCCTGACTTGCCCCTCCACCCTCCACATCAACCTTACTGACCACTTGCTCAGCGAGCAGAGGACCCCTTTCAAGGTTGTTATTTCTACCCAGTGTTGCAACTTGCTCCTCCAGATCTCTAATACGAGCTTCCAGAAGGGCAACCTGCTCACATCTGTCACAGCGGTATCCATCTTGGAGCTGTTGCACCAATTTTGCATACATGTGACACGCTGTGCACTGAGCAAAACCTTCAACCCTGCTAGCACTTATTTCCCAGTTACAATATAATTACTTGTATGAAGATTAAGATGATACTTACAGTTTTAGAAGACTCCTGTCTTAACTCTTGTTTTAAACTCCTGGTTTTTAACTCTTCCACTTGTAAAAAAATTCCACTTCTAATCAGAAATTCCACACCAGATCTGAGCAAGGAGCCAGCTCTTATGGAGTTTTTACAGACACTTATATACTCACCTGTTAACAATTAGACACTCCCCTGTTAACAATTAAACACTCCCCTTAATTAGCAAAAAGGAAAAAAAAGGAAAAAAAAAGCTGTTTAAAAAGTGTCAGAGAAAAAAAGACAAACAATTGAACACTTGCAGCAGAAACAGTTAAAAGCAGCTAAAAGCAACTCCTGGTTTTTAACTCTTCCACTTGTAAAAAAATTCCACTTCTAATCAGAAATTCCACACCAGATCTGAGCAAGGAGCCAGCTCTTATGGAGTTTTTACAGACACTTATATACTCACCTGTTAACAATTAAACACTCCCCTTAATTAGCAAAAAGGAAAAAAAAGGAAAAAAAAAAAGCTGTTTAAAAAGTGTCAGAGAAAAAAAGACAAACAATTGAACACTTGCAGCAGAAACAGTTAAAAGCAGCTAAAAGCAACTCCTGGTTTTTAACTCTTCCACTTGTAAAAAAATTCCACTTCTAATCAGAAATTCCACACCAGATCTGAGCAAGGAGCCAGCTCTTATGGAGTTTTTACAGACACTTATATACTCACCTGTTAACAATTAGACACTCCCCTGTTAACAATTAAACACTCCCCTTAATTAGCAAAAAGGAAAAAAAAGGAAAAAAAAAAAGCTGTTTAAAAAGTGTCAGAGAAAAAAAGACAAACAATTGAACACTTGCAGCAGAAACAGTTAAAAGCAGCTAAAAGCAACTCCTGGTTTTTAACTCTTCCACTTGTAAAAAAATTCCACTTCTAATCAGAAATTCCACACCAGATCTGAGCAAGGAGCCAGCTCTTATGGAGTTTTTACAGACACTTATATACTCACCTGTTAACAAATAGACACTCCCCTTAATTAGCAAAAAGGAAAAAAAAGGAAAAAAAAAAAAGCTGTTTAAAAAGTGTCAGAGAAAAAAAGACAAACAATTGAACACTTGCAGCAGAAACAGTTAAAAGCAGCTAAAAGCAACTCCTGGTTTTTAACTCTTCCACTTGTAAAAAAATTCCACTTCTAATCAGAAATTCCACACCAGATCTGAGCAAGGAGCCTGGAGTTGTGAGTAGGAATATTTACATTGGAACCTCAGATTATGAGCATAATCCATTCCAGGAGAATGCTTGTAATCCAAAGTACTCGCATATCATATCGAGTTTCCCTATTGAAGTTAATGGAAGCGAAAATAATTAGTTCCGCATTGACTTCAATGGCATGCAATACCGCATGCGGCCAGAGGCGGGGGCGCCGGAGGGCCTCGGAAACGGATGGAAAGTCCTGAGGACAGTTCGGCTGACCTCGGCAAAGACTCCCTTTCTAGACTAGACTAGCTATGGCAGTGAGCTGCGATTTTTATCGTGGCTGTGACGGCGGACAAATCGGACACTTTTGAAACTATTTTGAGACCATTGACATTTATACAGCGATCAGGGCTATAAATATGCACTGATTTACTATGTAAATTGCATTGGCAGGGAAAGAGTTAACACTAGGAGTGATCAAAGGGGTTAAATGTGTTACCTAGGGAGTTATTCTAACTGTGTGGGGATGAGACTGACTAGGGGAGGAGACTTATCGGTGTTCCTATATACTAGAAACACACAATCTGTCTCCTTTCCCCTGACAGGACATGGATCTGTATGTTTACACACGCAGATCCATGTTCCTGCTCTAGTCACCAGCAATCGCAGGGGCCTGATGGACATTGCGGCCGCTGGGCATGCCCATCGGCTCCCGAGTGAAGCGGCGGGTGCGCGCACGTGCCCCCTATACTGCCTGGAAGCCGAGAATGTCATATGACGCCAGCCCAGGATGGAAGATCCCACCTGCGCATGTCATATGACAATATGCGTGTATTGAATTGGTTAAAAGGAATTAAATGACAGGTAATCTTTACCCACTGTAGATGCTCCATTCATTTACATTGACAAACATTCTATTGAATTGGCTGGACTAGATGGACTTGTGTCTTTTTTCAATCTATGTAACTGGATGGATGATGTTTTTTAGCTTTAGGGATTTCACTGCTTATCAGTTTCCCTTCTTAGGGCTCAGTTTGATTTTTCTGGTAGAATTGTCCACCTCTTATTGGCAGTGCCTCATATTTGCATAGCCATGTCAGTATAGATTCACTATCTTAAACAAGACTGGTCCATCTTTAGATTAAACTCCGACATCTAGAGTGTTTGAATCAATTGTCTGGAGCCCTGTGGTTCAACTAGGATGGTCTCTTGCAAGCATCTAAGCTGGTATCTTACATGGGTGTCAGGTACATAGGTTTGCTTTGTTTTTACGCCTGGCATGCCAAGGATATGCAAAAGGAACTTTTAATTTACTCACTCTTTAGGGGTAACTTCTGACACAGTTATTCCTGATGCCTCTAGTGCTTGAAATGTGTACCTTCCTCAGCACAGAAGATCTTGGGATGGGGAGGAGGATTCCTAATCTTTTTCTACTTTTACAGTAATACGTTGTAGCCAATCACAGTCTACTCCCCACTCAAACCACAGATCTCAAGACCAGGTCAGATTCAGTTGCTCAGATATTCACATGAAATTTACCTATAAACTTTTACAAGTGAAAGGCACTAGGGAACTTGACCTTCCACATCAACACAAAGAGAAAATAGAAAAGTGCAGTGGCCTCCTCCCTTCTCTTCTCGTCTTCTTGCACAGCGGATCAATCAAAGGGGTAATAGGCTTCCTTAGCTAGGGGTAGGGTGGGGGGAAAGACTAGATCTATGGCTAGGAGACATAGTAGGCATCAGGTACCTTCGGCTATACAAGCCAGGAATATGGTCAGTAATGGATGAAGTTTGTTGCCTTTTTCTTCCTTTGGTTTGTATGTACTCTTGTATGCTGTAACACTGTCACCTGCGTAAACATCTGCCTGCTGTACCAAGTCATTTTAAAATCAAATAAAAAACAATTAAACAAAAAAAAGAAAGGTTATTTGTTTGTACTCCTGGATCACTGCTATATTTCCTAACAGATTGGAGCATGGATGCTCAACCTGTGGCCCTCCAGCTGTTTCGGAACTACAAGTTCCATCATGCCTCTGTCTTTGGGAATCATGCTTGTTAGGCCCCGTACACACGAGAGGATCCATCCGCTGGAATTGATCCGCGGACCGGCTCCAGCGGATAGATCCCCTGGTGTGTACAATCCAGCGGATCTGTTTCCGCGGATTTTTATCCCCTGGGATGGATTTCAAGCGGATAAAAATTTGAAGACATGCTTTCAAATCTATCCGCTTGAATCCATCCCAAGGGATTGATCCGCTGGTCTGTACAGACTCACCGGATCAATCCGTCCGAATGGATCCCCCGCATGCGTCGTAATGATTCGACGCATGCGTGGAATTCATTATATGACAGCGTCGCGCACGTCGCCGCGTCATCATCGCGGCGACGGCGCAACACGTCATCGCGATGGGATTTCGGCGCGGATTTCGATCCTATGGTGAGTACACTCCATCGGATCCAAATCCGTGGAAATCCTCGAGAGGATTTATCCGCGGAAACGGTCCGTTGGACCGTATCCGCGGATAAATCCTCTCGTGTGCACTAGGCCTAACTGTGAGGCCCCGTACACACGACCGAGAAACTCGACGGGCAAAACACATAGTTTTGCTCGTCGAGTTACTTGTTTGGCTGTCAGAAAACTCGTCAAGCCAAATTTTCCCATTGCCCAACGAGGAAATAGAGAACATGCTCTCTATTTGGCTCGACGAGTTTCCCGACGGGTTTCTCGGCGAAAAGTGTACACACGACCGTTTTTCTCGGCAGAATACGTCTCCCATCGAGTTTCTTGCTGGATTCTGCCGAGAAAACCGGTCGTGTGTACGGAGCCTCAGTGGCTTGCAATGCCTCATAAGACTTAAAGTTCGGCAACAGCTGGAGGGTCACAGGTTGATCACCCATGGTTTGGAGCCTCAGGTACTCCCCCTGTAGTAACACTTTCCTGGCCACATCTTTATTTTCTGATTCTGGCACCACTGCACCCCTAGTGCTTTTTCCAGAATTGTTTGACTTCCCTGCTTCCTAGGATCTCTTACATTAGTAGAAATTTGTGGTTAAGGGTGCTACAGTATTTGATCTCACACGCCTCTCTGCAACAGAGACCTCCTTTCTTCAGGTTCTATCTGCTTTTGAGGGATTTTGTGACTTGCTAGATTAACATGGATCTGTCTTCATTACTCTCTTTTCAGAGCCTGACTCTTCCGAGTACTCCAGATTACACCATACTCACTACACTCATGGATATGCCTACCTTAGTACCAGTTTGGTTTCTTTACTCCCCCATTCTGGAATGTCCTGAAGACCTTCACTAAAAGAGTACGAGTGCTAGTTTTTCTGAAGGTTCCCATTGTCTACCTGGTTTGACCATAGTGGATCTCAACCCATTTCTTCTTTATGAAAATGAGAAATTGTAAGAGCACTCCTTTTCTCGTATTCTCTTTTTCCATTTCCCTCAGCAATTTCCATTCTCCACCTGTGTGGAAGAACCTTGACATTTTGACAATGAAAAACACAAATCCTTTTTCTCTTCTTGACGTTATTTTCCATACAATATGGCCATTCCCCTATTCTAGTTCATTGTTGCAGTCAGTAGATCCGAGGAAGACATGCAAGGAAGATAAAACACAGCATTTTAGCTTGCACGTGATTGGGTAATAAAATCAGCAGAGCGTCCCCTCACTTCGGATCTACCCCTCAGATTTACAGCGACTGCACTTCCAAGTGCACTTTCAGTGCGATTTCAGTGCACTTTGCACTTGTAGTTTGCACTTGTAGTGCAAAGTGGATTTGCCTTTTCGTAAATAACCCCCATTGTATTTAATGTTGCTGTCAGATGCCTGCATCTGCTGTCCCACACTTGACACAGTCGAGGTAATGCACTTTGCACTGTAGTTGAGTGTTTTACCCTATTCATCACAAGGAAATTAGTCCTGTACTTCCTGTAAGATCTGCAGACAGGAATGCATGTTATTTAGCTACAGGTTTCCTTTAGCGGTATGGATTAAAGTGGTTCTAAAGCCTCAATGTTTTTTGTCTTGAGGCTGCATTCACACTTCAGCGATTTGAATCCTGGGCAGATTTGCAGCGATTCTGGCCGCCCAGCCCCTATCCTGTTGGTTTGTGTTTTATAACTGTTCGATCCCGCACACCCCCCTGACATCACCTCCAAGTTTTGACAGCTGGTCTCTATCTGTGCCAATCAGTGCCCATCAGTGCTGCCTGTCAGTGCCATTCAGTGCCACCTGTCAGTGCCAACCGACACCATCTATCAGTGCCAATCAGTGCTGCCTATCTGTGCCCATCAGTGCCAACCAGTGTTGCCTATCAGTGGCCATCAGTGATGCCTATCAATGCCCATCAGTGTCACCTATTAGTGCCCATCAGTGCTGCTTATCAGTGCTGTCACTTAGTGCCCATCAGTGCTGCCAATAAGTGCCTCTAAAGTGCCTCTAAATGCTGCCAATCAGGGCCCATCGGTGCTGCATATCAGTGCTACCAATTAGTGCCAAGCAGTGCCTATGAGTGCTCATCAGTGCTGCCAACCAGTGCCGCCTATCAAAGGTCATCAGTGATGCCAATCAGTGGCCATCAGTGGTGCCCATCCATGTTGCAAATCAGTGCTGCCAATTAGTGTCACCTATCAGTGCCCATCAGTGCTGCCTATCAGTGCCCATGAGTGCTGCCAATCCATTCCTAGCAGTGCTATCAATCAGTGCACTGAGTGTAGAGATAGGGAGATGAACTCAGCAGCCAGGCACATTATCCATGTGGGGGTTTGGCCGGCCTGGTGGGGCACAACTGAAATCTGTTTATCTCTTAATGCCACATGCCAATCTTTAGTATAATAGGTAATCACCACACCACTATTAACAATAAACTACTGGAGGTAAAATATAAAAGTCTCAGTAAAAGGCTGTTGCACAGCCAAGCACTGTTATGTGTTTCCACACCACGAAAAAAAATAAAAAAGTGTAGTGCTAACTTACTAATCAATACCTTAACAATAATGGTGGAACCTTCAAATGAATAGAAATCTCAATAAACTTCAATAGTACCACAATACTGGTCTCTGTGACATGTAATCTCATATACAATACACATGAAACTGAAAAAAAAGAGACTTAAAAAATGAAATGTAACAGGGATGGTGGAAACCCCTCCTATAGATACTTGCCATACAGATTAACGAGTGCAATAACTCCAGTGATGTGTGATTTCACATGTAATACACATCAAAATGATAAGACATATATTTGTATTTATTTTTACATAGCAGGGATGGTGGAAACCCCTCTACAGATAATTGCAATACAAATGAACTTCAAGTGCAACAACTTTTTAGTTGTAAGTTTCACACCATTTAGCACGTCTTTATGGACCTTGTTTGTACACTGGTGTGCAGTCTTGTTGGAATGGGAAGGGGCCATCCCCAAACTTTTCCAACAAAGTTGGGAGCGTGAAATTGTCCAAAATGTGTATGAAGACGCCTTAAGAGTTCTGGCCAAGCCCAACTCCTGAAAAACAACCCCCTTGCCATGATCCTAAATGATTTGGATCAGTGCACAAAGCAAGGTCCCTAATGACATGGGTGAGTGAGTTGGGGTGGAGAAACATGACTGGCCTTCACATTAAAATGGAGACTGCGAGCCAGGCCTTCTAATCCAACATCAGTGCCTGACCATACAAATGCGCTTCTGGAAGAATGGTCAAATATTCCCATAGAAACTCTCCTATACCTTGTGGACAGCTTTCCCAGAAAAGTTGAAGTTGTTATAGCTGCAAAGGATGGGCCAACTCAGTATTGAACCATACGGACTAAGGCCCCATACACACGATAGAATTTATCCGCGAATACGGTCCAGCGGACCGTTTCCGCGGATAAATCCTCTCGTGGATTTCGGCGGATTTTCATGCGATGGTGTGTACACACCATCGCATTGAAATCCGCGCCGAAATCCTCTTGCGATGACGTGTCGCGCCGTCGCCGCGATTATGAAGCGGCGACGTGCGCGACGCTGTCATATAAGGAATTCCACGCATGCGTCAAATCATTACGACGCATGCGGGGGATCCCTTCGGACGGATGGATTCGGTGAGTCTGTACAGACCAGCGGATCCATCCGTTGGGATGGACTCCAGCAGATGGATATGTTCTGCATGTCAGCAAATATCCGATCTGCTCTGAATGATGCGGGTCCTTCTTTGCAGGGTGCACTGACCGTCTTAGACACATTTGCCTCGGTCACCGGACTCAGGGTAAATTGGTCCAAATCACTGCTTTTCCCGATAGACCAGGCGGCCAGATCTACCTCCCAACCAAATAACCCGTTATGCTGGGTTACCTCATTTAAATACCTGGGTGTACAGGTCTCTGCATTAGCTTTTGATTTCATCCTATTAAATCTGACCCCGGTTCTGCTAGACACTCAGTCCAGGCTCAAGGCATGGAGTAATCTCCCGCTGTCTGTGTGGGGGAGGGTAAACCTCATTAAAATGAAGATAGTACCCAAGCTGATCTACCTCTTCCGCCATTCCCCACAGTGGATACCCAAGTCATTTTTCAACAAACTAAACCAGATGTTCTCTTCCTTTGGATGGGGCCCTTCCCCGCCCAGGTACAAACTCGCGACTCTGATGAGGCCGTGAACACAAGGGGGAATGGCGTTCCCCGACTGTCACAAGTACTTCCTTGCAACACAATTGGTGACTGCAGCCTGGTGGTTGCGGCCGGATGGGACCAACACCGCCACAGCCCTAGAGGCCTCGGTGGTCGGTTCGCTGGAGGCACTCCAGCTTTTGCTGTTCCGTGGCCCCCGCGCACCGTACACCTTGACTCCTTCCATGCTTACCACTATGCGGGCATGGAGGACGGGACTGGCCATTGAGAAGTGCAAGCCCACCGAGATCTCCCCTAATGCCCCTATCTGGGGAAACCCAACCCTAGCGCACTTCTACAGGCTCCCGGATCCGGTGGCGTGGTCGAAGTGCGGCGTTAAATTGATTTCACATATAGTCTCGCAAAATAAACTACTATCCTTTGACGAGCTTGAGTCCACGTTTAACCTGCCCCGGCACTACCTCTTTAGATACCACCAGGTGGCACATGCCTTTTCGGCGCAGTTCCCGCTGTCGTCCTGTATCGTGGCCCAGTCGGAGTTGGAGAGAACACTTCGGTTTTGTTGTGACACGAAACCTACCTCACATCTATACTCCTACCTGATTTTTGTGTCTCTTCCTCCTCTGGAGGGGCTTCGGTCCCGATGGCAGCGCGACATTCCTACGTTAGATGCTGATGACTGGGATGATGTGTGGGATCTTCCCTTCCTCACCTTGGTCTCCATTCGAGACAGGTTAGTGCAGTTCAAAATAGTCCACAGAGCATACTTTACCCCACATAGACTCCACAAGATGAACCCGGCACACTCCCCCGAGTGTTGGAGGTGTAGTGCCTCCCCGGGCGACTTCTCCCACATTTTTTGGAGGTGCCCTGTGATAAAACAATATTGGGAAGAAGTACTGGAAATGGTTAATAAAATTGCGGCAGTCCAGCTGCCACTGGCAATGGAGGTGTGTGTCCTGGGTGTTGTCGAGAACGTAGTCCAATCCTCTGCCAAACGCACGTTAGTGAGTCTACTACTTTTCTATGCACGCAAAAACATTGCCATGCATTGGAAGAAGCCTACTTCACCCTCCCTGATGCAGTGGAGGGGCCTGGTGAATGCCAGCCATCCCCTGTATAGGGATACATATGCAAACCGGGGGTGCCCGCAGAAATACGACAAAATATGGCGAGCCTGGCTAGCAGAAGATGAGACTGCTGGCTAAACACTTACAATAGATGACATGTTGGCCGCGAGGGCATAGAGAATAATCTGTTTTCTTTTTATTTTATTTTTTTCCTTTCTTTTTGGTTGGCCGGTGCGCCGAGGGAGCACGCTGCTGGGGGGGGCATCTTAGCCCCCCCTGTCCCTGTTCATATCGGTTTATATTTGTAAACTTTCACCTCTCAGGAAGCACTATGTAACAACGTATGATGACATATATATTGATTTATGTTAAATGCATATGAGCTGTGTGTGTATGTACTGTCTTCTGTCATGTTGATGTATTGTTCATAAACTTAATAAAAACAATTAAAAAAAAAAAAAAATATCCGATCTGCTGGAATCCATCCCAGGGGAGATATATCCGCGGAAAAAGATCCGCTGGCGTGTACACACCATAGGATCTATCCGCTGAAACCCATTTGCTGGGATTTATCTGGGGATGGATTCTATGGTGTGTACGGGGCCTCAGACTGGGATGCCATTAAAGTTAATGTGCGTGTAAAGGCAGGCGTCCCAATTTTTCTGGTAACTCGCCGCATCACTGGGGACCCGATGCATGTGCCCGGCGGCCGCGATGTCCGCTGGGCACCCGTGATTGCTCATCACAGAGCTAGGGACGTGGATCTCTGTGTGCGTCCTTTTTGCCAACAAATAGATCTTTCTTTTGGTGGTGTTTGATCACCTCTGTGTTTTTTTATCTTTTGCTCTATTAACAAAAAAAGAGCGACAATTTTGAAAAAAAAAGCTTCTATCCCACCAGCTGATGATGAGTTAAATGAACACCTTAACAACGCAACCCTTCTCATTAACCATAAGTTCTGCAACACGCTAAAGGCCTATCACACCACCTAGAGCGCCTACGACAGGTTTCTAGCCTCATAGCCTGGGGCAGCGACGGGAGACATCAAGCACGTCCTTGCCTTTATATCATTTTGCCACACGCAGCTGGCCCTATCTCATAACACAATCAGGCTATAATTAGCCAGCATCATGCATTTCTTGTCCTTACAGGACCCGGTAAGCCGTCCTTGTTCGCAACCCACGCAGTCAAATCCATCCTACGCGGCATGCTTACCCATCACAAGTGCCATCTTCAGGGACATGTCTGCCATCCTCTTAATTTCCCCATTTGGGTTCTTACCCAGCCTGGTCATCCAGTGGCCATCTACCTGGCCTTTTACGGCTTTTTGAGGCCTAGAGAGTTCTCCTGTAGTGGTCCCAGCTGCCAGATACTGCACAGACACCACCTGGCTCATCTTCAAGATCACTTTGTTCTACCCCTCGCCGCGTCCAAAACCCAACAGTCCAGCCCCAGGGTCAATGTCAAGCTCTTCCAGACCAACAATGTCTGGTGCCCAGTAGTGATCCACAAAGTTGTTTTCTCATCTGCCCAGCCAGTCAGAATCCAGCCGATTGCTACCTTTTCCTACCAGCCCCTGAGTGGCAGGCAGTTTATCAGACACGTTAGAATCCTCTTGATTAACCTAGGCCTTGACCCTGGCTGGTATTCTGGACACTCCTTTCAGATCGGAGCAGCTTCAGCTGCATCTCAGCATGGAGTGCCAGACCATGTAATCAAGAAGTTAGGCAAGTCGAAATCCGCCTGCTTCGCTCACTACATTCCAAACCCTCATGTAGAAATTTTGAAAGCCTTCAACAAGCTTGCTCAATAAGTGTCACCTGACCCATAAAGAATTACTTCCCTATCCGAGTATTTTTGCCCCCTTTTTTTGACATACCGACCAGCCGACCAGGGCACACCTCGGTTGTTATATTGTAAGTCTTGTGGTGTCTTTATGTGGTTCATACCTGTCTCAATTGAAGGGCTTCGACCATATATATATATATATAATATATATATATATACAGTGAGGAAAATAAGTATTTGAACACCCTGCTATTTTGCAAGTTCTCCCACTTGGAAATCATGGAGGGGTCTGAAATTGTCATCGTAGGTGCATGTCCACTGTGAGAGACATAATCAAAAAAAAATTCCAGAAATCACAATTTATGATTTTTTAACTATTTATTTGTATGATACAGCTGCAAATAAGTATTTGAACACCTGTCTATCAGCTAGAATTCTGACCCTCAAAGACCTGTTAGTCTGCCTTTAAAATGTCCACCTCCACTCCATTTATTATCCTAAATTAGATGCACCTGTTTGAGGTCATTAGCTGCATAAAGACACCTGTCCACCCCATACAATCAGTAAGAATCCAACTACTAACATGGCCAAGACCAAAGAGCTGTCCAAAGACACTAGAGACAAAATTGTACACCTCCACAAGGCTGGAAAGGGCTACGGGGAAATTGCCAAGCAGCTTGGTGAAAAAAGGTCCACTGTTGGAGCAATCATTAGAAAATGGAAGAAGCTAAACATGACTGTCAATCTCCCTCGGACTGGGGCTCCATGCAAAATCTCACCTCGTGGGGTCTCAATGATCCTAAGAAAGGTGAGAAATCAGCCCAGGACTACACGGGAGGAGCTGGTCAATGACCTGAAAAGAGCTGGGACCACCGTTTCCAAGGTTACTGTTGGTAATACACTAAGGCCCCATACTCACGAGCAAACATGTCTGCTGAAACTGGCCCGCAGGCCAGTTTCAGCAGACATGTTTGGTCGTGTGTGGGCGCGAGCGGGCCGAATTCCAGCAAACATTTGCCCGCCGGGCCTTTTCCCAGCAGACAAATATTCCTGGACTTGTTTTAAAACAGCCCGCTGGAATTCAGCCCGCTCGGACATGTACGGTCGTCAGTACAGACCTACCGTACATGTCCAGCCGCCCGCCGTGCCTCGCATGCGTCGAATGACTTCGACGCATGCGTGGAAGCATTTTAAAGGCGGGCCGCCCACGTCGCCGCGTCATTGTCGCGGCGACACCGCGTCATCGACGCGGCGACACCGCGGACACGCCCCGCGTATTGTTTACGCGCGGACTTCTGTACGATGGTGTGTACAACCATCGTACAGAAGCCCTCTGGCAGACATGTATGGTGAAAACGGTCCGACGGACCGCTTTCACCATACATGTTTGTCCGTGTGTACCCGGCCAACGACGTCATGGTTTGAAATCATGCATGGCACGGAAGGTTCCCCTGCTTAAACCAGCACATGTCAAGGCCCGTCTTAAGTTTGCCAATGACCATTTGGATGATCCAGAGGAGTCATGGGAGAAAGTCATGTGGTCAGATGAGACCAAAATAGAACTTTTTGGTCATAATTCCACTAACCGTGTTTGGAGGAAGAAGAATGATGAGTACCATCCCAAGAACACCATCCCTACTGTGAAGCATGGGGGTGGTAGCATCATGCTTTGGGGGTGTTTTTCTGCACATGGGACAGGGTGACTGCACTGTATTAAGGAGAGGATGACCGGGGCCATGTATTGCGAGATTTTGGGCAACAACCTCCTTCCCTCAGTTAGAGCTTTGAAGATGGGTCGAGGCTGGGTCTTCCAACATGACAATGACCCGAAGCACACAGCCAGGATAACCAAGGAGTGGCTCTGTAAGAAGCATATCAAGGTTCTGGCGTGGCCTAGCCAGTCTCCAGACCTAAACCCAATAGAGAATCTTTGGAGGGAGCTCAAACTCCGTGTTTCTCAGCGACAGCCCAGAAACCTGACTGATCTAGAGAAGATCTGTGTGGAGGAGTGGGCCAAAATCCCTCCTCCAGTGTGTGCAAACCTGGTGAAAAACTACAAGAAACGTTTGACCTCTGTAATTGCAAACAAAGGCTACTGTACCAAATATTAACATTGATTTTCTCAGGTGTTCAAATACTTATTTGCAGCTGTATCATACAAATAAATAGTTAAAAAAATCATACATTGTGATTTCTGGATTTTTTTTTGATTATGTCTCTCACAGTAGACATGCACCTACGATGACAATTTCAGACCCCTCCATGATTTCCAAGTGGGAGAACTTGCAAAATAGCAGGGTGTTCAAATACTTATTTTCCTCACTGTATATATATATATATATATATATATATATATATATATATATATATATATATATATATATATATATATATATGTGTATATATATATATATATATATATATATATATAAAATATCTATATATTTTTTAGGATCCGCTTAAATGGATTTAAACGTACACAGTCATAAATACTCAAGGGTTTTCCATAAAACAAATAAAATATACTGTTACTGACTCTTATGTTCATTTGTGGCTTTGATTATTACAGCCTGCTGCTAAAGAAGTATTCTTCTACAGTAGTGATGAATTGGAGATAAGAAGCCGGCTACAAAAGGTTGTAAAAAAAATACTTGTTTCAGTTGCTGGAAACCAAGCACATCTTGCTTATTGATTTCTAGGCAACTGATTAATTATTGCTCATTGCATAAAAGGGATCTGCAAAGGTATTGCTTATTGATTCATTTGAAGCCTTATTGATTGCATTTTGTCCATATTTAATCATAGAATGATGACTTATGTGATGGTTAATTTTCTCCTATATTGAATTTGTGGCTCAGCCAGGTCAGAAATTAACAGATGGCAGAGGGAGAAATTATACATTGATACTGGGTAGTATCTGTTCATTATTGGGTATTTGGATATTGAATCTTAATGCCTAACAATAAAGAAACCTTCCCATAGCTGGTTCTGCATTTATTACAGTGAGAGTTTGTTGTGGAGATCAGTAAAATATGTGGATGAGAAGAGGTGACACAACTACTGTTCATTTTAATAGTTGTGAGAAAAGTGAGATATATAATTAGACCCCTTTCACACTAAGGAGTTGTTCAGGCGATACAGCGCTAAAAATAGCGCTGCTATACTGCCTGAAAAACTCCTGCCCAGCCACCTCAATGTGAAAGCCGGATGGCTTTCACACTGAGGCGATGCGCTGGCAGGAGAGAAGAAAATCTCCTGCAAGCAGCATCTTTGGAGCGGTGAGAGGAGCGGTATGTATAGCGCTCCTTCACCGCTCCTTGCCATTTAAAACAATGGGAAACCGCAGCAATACCACCTGCAATGCGCCTCTGCGGTATTAACCCTTTATCGGCCGATAGCGGCCGAATCCCGGGGCAAATCCGACGGTATAGCGCCACTATTTTTAGCGGCGCTATACCGCCACCGCGGCTCCCGCCCCAGTGTGAAAGGGGCCTTATTGATATTTTGAATCTTTTTATCCCAGCTTTGTGTTCCTTTGAGGAGCATATCACCTGCAGAGCAGCTGTTTGTGCCTAGCGGCCTTCCTCAATAAGTGCAGATTCAATAGAACAGTAGGCGTAGTGATTAACCTGAACCCTTTCTATTGTGGTAGATTTATAAGGGAGCTGTGGAGCTGCTTTTGTAGTTTTCATCTCAGTGATTCCTGAACCAACTATATATGTCCCAGTAGCTTGATCAATTTTTGCTGATTTTATAAAATCTCTACCCAGAACTATACATTTAGCATTGGTGCAGAATATTGTGTAATACATGAATTATAATATTGGGTGCCTTTGTGTGAAGATTCTAAAGTTCCTTTCAGTACATTCCAACGCTTCTTTAAGTCAATAGGGCCTTATTCACATGGGCTCTGAGGCCTGTAAACTCGTCCGGGTGCAGGTCAGAAGCGATTACATTATCGGACGAATGATTATCTGTTTGTTTTTTTTGCATGCTAGTCTCCATATCAAAAATTAATAGGTTACTAAAGTATGAACATTCCTGTACAACAGAATAAAAATGTGAAAGTGGAGTAATATATTTGTATTGTATTGTTGGACAAAAACTGTACTGATTAAAGGGGTTGTAAATGTACAATTTTTTTTCCCCCTAACTAGCTTTCTTTACCTTAGTGCAGTCCTCCTTCACTTACCTCATCCTTCCATTTTGCTTTTAAATGTCCTTATTTCTTCTGATAAATCCTCACTTCCTGTTCTTCTGTCTGTAACTACACACAGTAATGCAAGGCTTTCTCCCTGGTGTGGAGAAAGCCTCTGGAGGGGGGAGGGGGCGAGCAGGACTGAAAATTTTCAGACGAAAGCTGTGTGCGAACAATCAGATTATCGTACGATCGCTTCGAAAGCGATTTTTTTTTTGTAAGATATTTTGATCTTGTGTACAGGTGGTCCCCAGGTTACAAACAAGTAAATCTATTTGTAAGTCAGAACAGGTACATTTTTTAACCACTTCCGGACCGCCCACCGTCATTATACGCGATGTGTTTGAAGAGAAATACCGTTTTTATGGTAGCAGCTAGCTACCATAACCCCGGTATCCTCTTCTTCAGTGGGCGGTCATCTAAAAGATAAAAGTGGTCTCTGCTGCAGATACGCCACAAGATCACTTTTATTAGCGGCGGGAGAGGCCCGCCGCTCTCCGGTGCCCTCCGCCGCTTACCGGAACCACCGTCAGCGGCGGAGGCGATCCGGTCCTTTCCCTTGCTGTGCATGGAGACAGGTGAGGGGAAGATGGCCCCCACCTGTCTCCATATCGCTGCAGGGCGGAAGCAACGTCAAATCGTCACTTCCGCCCATACGTCTTAAAGGGCCATTTTTTGTTGTCATTTTTTTCAAATCCAATTTTTTTTTATTGCATTTAAGTTCAAATATGATATCTGAGGTCTTTTTAACCCCAGATCTCATATTTAAGAGGACCTGTCATGCTTTTTTCTATTACAAGGGATGTTTACATTAAAAACAGTGTTATAATAAAAAAAATAAAGTAAAATGAATAAGATTTTTTTTTTTTTTTAAAGCGCCTCATCCCGATGAGCTCACGGGCTGAAGCTCCCGCATACGTGAGCAGCTCCTGCATATGAAAATGGTGTTCAAACCACACATGTGAGGTATCCCCGCGATCATCAGGGCGAGAGCAATAATTCTATTCCTAGACCTACTCTGTAACTCAAAACATGCAACCTGTAGAATTTTTTTGAACGTCGCCTATGGAGATTTTTAAGGGTCAAAGTTTGACGCCATTCCACGAGTGGACACAATTTTGAAGCGTGACATGTTGGGTATCAATTTACTCGGCGTAACATTATCTTTCACAATACAAAAAAAAACATGGGCTAACTTTACTGTTGTCTTTTATTTTTTAATTTAAAAAAGTGATTTCTTTCCAAAAAAGGTGCGCTTGTAAGACCACTGTGCAAATACGATGTGACAAAAAGTATTGCAATGACCGTCATTTTATTCTCTAGGGTGTTAGGAAAAAATGTATAATGTTTGGGGGCTCTAAGTAATTTTCTAGCAAAAAAACTTGTTTTTAACTTGTAAACACAGAGTCTGAAAAACAGGCTCAGTCCTTAACCTCCCTGGCGGTATGATTCTTTCAGATTTTAGGTGCTGAAAGCGGTACCATTATTTTGCATGGAAATTTGGCGTTTTATATTGTAGACCTGTAATTCTTAGGAATAACTCACTTAAATCTGTCCAAACAAGAGTCTAGTAGACATCCCGGGTATAATAAAGTTTGAAACACAAAATCATAAATTATAATATAATAAATAACTATAAATAATTATAACAAATAATAATACTAACAATTATTACTTTCAGGGTTTGATGATGAATTTCCCCACATATCACTATCGCTTATTTCTGCAAGTCATTCTAATTTATTATTGCTGTTTTTTAGCTGATCTAAAACCACTTTTGATATTCAGTGACACTTTTTGGTTGCTATGGACAATCTACAGTTTCTTTTTTTTTTTCAATTCTTTATTTTATAGTTTTTTCAGTTTTAAACAGACATATTTTCCATTTTTACCATAACATATGGTTTAGGCATGTTGATACACAAATTAACAAAATGTTCCTAGCACGCTTAAAACTTCTCTGTACCAAATTCAATCGCGCACAACAATACCGAGGAACCATAACATATATCTTAGATATGCTTTAACACCAATTAACAGATTATTCCTATGTCACTCCTAGCTTCTCTGTATGACATTCAAACAAACACGAACAACACCACAACCGACTCTCGTCTTCCCTTACCCTATCCCTTACCTACCCGCCCCCCCTCCCTCTACCTTCCAAAAAAAAAAAAAACCCCCCGCACGATAGGCCTTCCCCTCCCCTCCCCGCCTCCCTCCCCCCCCCCCACCTCACCCCCGCAGAGCACCCTCTCTATAACTTGTGTAAGGGGACCATGTCGATCTGTAACTGTCCTCCTGCTCTCTTATACCTGCAGTTAACTTCTCCATCTGTTGGATTTCTGATATTCTGCCTATCCATTGTTGTCTAGTCGGGCTGCTTGTACTTTTCCATAAAATTGGTACGCACGCCCTTGCCGCCGTCAAGAAATGTCTTAACAAAGATTTTTTGAATTTAGTCATGGCCATTGGTAAGTCAAGTAGTAGGTAGGTAGCAGGATTAACTCCTAGCTCTATGTCCAATACTTCTTTTATTGTGTCCCTGACCATATTCCAAAAATCTTTTAACTTTGGACATGTCCAAAACACATGTAACATTGTACCCTCCTCTTCACCACACCTCCAACATCTGTCTGAGATTTCCGGAAATATCCGCTTTAATACCACTGGCGTTTTGTACCACCTGGTTAGAATCTTGTATCCCCCCTCCTGGTACCTTGTAGCTAGGGAAGCTTTATGTGCAAAATTGAAAATTTTTGTTTTCTGCGTTTCCGAGAATTTCACTCCTAACTCTCTTTCCCATGCTTGTACATATGGTAATTCCTTTGGGGCTTCCAAATCTACCCATATACTATACATCTGGGAGAGGGAGTGTCTCAACTCTTCTCCCTTCAAGCACTGTTCCTCGAATCCTGAGAGACCCCTAAGAGGACATCCTCTTGGGTTCAATGCTCTGATAGCAGATTTTAATTGAATTTGTCTTAGAGGGTCAAGTTCTTTTCTCACTGCGTCCTCCCTTCCCCTCTCCCCTATCCTTGGGTTGTCCCCCTCAAAATGTATTATTCTACTACAGCCTAGACTTTTTATAATGTCAAAACGGGGATCTACCAGTCCCACATGGAACCTGGGGTTTCCCAATACTGGGGTGAGTGGGCTTGGGTGGGTCGAGAGATTTGTTCTCCTAAATAGTTTTTTCATTACTCTTAGGGTAGCTCCTAAGGTTGGATGTTTTTTTACCTCCAATGGTATATCTTCCTCATAGATCCACACCATTCCTTCCAGGGGAATGGACGTGATTTTCTGCTCTAAACGTAAACAGGGTTTGGCCTTCTCTTTTATACACCATTCGACCGTCCTGGCCATATGTGTCGCCTCGTAATAACCTATTGGATCTGGGAACCCCACTCCTCCCCTCTCTTTTGGTAAGGTCAAAATTTCACGCCGTAACCTCGCTGGTTTTCCTGCCCATACAAATTTAGCCAGTCTGGCTCTTAGGTCCCTTAGAAATCCCAACGGGATCGTCACCGGTAAGGTTTGGAGTAGGTAAAGTAATCTTGGTAAAATGTTCATTTTCAAAATGTTTATTCTCCCAAACCAAGTGAAACTTTCCTTGTCCCATTTCAGAAGATCTAACTTAATCTGCCTTACCAAGGGGGCGAAGTTCAACTCGAAAATTCTATGTAGATTTTTCGAGATTTTAGTGCCCAGATAAAGTATATGTGACTCTGTCCATTTAAAGGAAAAATTCCCTTGTAGTTGTTCCTTATTCTGTCGATTTACTTCTATCCCCATCGCCTCTGATTTACTGTTATTTACTTTAAAGTTGGAAAGGTCTCCATAAATCCTCAACTCTTTCAGCAAAGCTGGTAAAGACAACTCTGGAGCCACCACCGAGAACAGAAGATCATCTGCGAATGCAGCCACTTTATATTCCTCTCCTTTACTCCGAAACCCTCTTATGTCCGTGTTTGATCTAATTGTTCTCAGAAGTGGCTCCAGCGTTAGGACAAAGATTATTGGGGACAGTGGACAGCCTTGTCTTGTTCCATTTTTAATTGGGAAGGGATCGGATAGTACCTCGTTAACCTTCACCCTTGCCGACGGGCACGAGTAAAGGCTCGCAATCCAGTTTAACATCCCTATCCCTAAGCCTATATGCTTTAAAGTGGCGCCCAAAAATCCCCAATCCACCCTGTCAAACGCTTTTTCAGCGTCTGTTGATACTAATGCCATTGGAGTCTTGTAATGTTGGGCCATATAGATTGTACTTAGTGTTCTTTGAGTGTTTTCCCTACCTTCCCTACCGGGGACGAATCCTACCTGATCTGGGTGAATTAGCGAGGGGACATGCGCCACCAGTCTATTCGCTAATATCTTGGAAAATATTTTTAAGTCGGTATTCAGTAGGGAAATTGGACGGTAACTTGAACATACCGTAGGATCTTTCCCTTCCTTGGGGATAACTACTATGTGCGCTCCTAATGTTTCCCCTCTCATCGGCTGTCCCTCCTTCAAAGAATTAAAGGCCTCTAGAAACGTAGGTATTAATTGCTCCTGGAAGGTCTTATAATATTGTAACGTATACCCATCTGGGCCAGGGGATTTGCCTACTTTCATTTCTTTAATTACCTCTAAAACCTCTCCCGCCGTAATTGGTTTTTCCATGTTAAGTGAACTCTCATTTGTAATTGTCGGCATTCCTGACTCCCTCAGGTACGTTTTTACTCTCTCTTCTCTACCCTGTGTCCTCCCTGGATTAGGCTGGACCTCTAATTGATATAAACTGCTGTAATAATCTCTGAATGCTCCCGCTATTAATTGTGAGGAATATACTAAATTGTCTCCTTGTGTTTTTATTTTCTCTATGTTTTTTTTGGATCTGGATTCCCTCAGCGCGTTCGCTAGCATCCTGCTTGGCTTATTTCCGAACTCGTAAAAAGCCCTCCGACATCTGCTCAACTTGGCTTTCGCCTTGTCCATGAGAAATAGATTAAGTTTCTCTCGGACAGACATCAGCCTCTCTTCAAGGTCTCCTTTCTGCTCTTTCTTATGTTCATTCTCTGTTCTCTTAATTTCCCCAAGAAGGGTGTCTAGCTTGGCAGTGAGGGTCCTTTTTCTGTGAGCCCCCATCGCGATAAGTATTCCTCTTAAATAGCACTTGTGTGCTTCCCACTTGCAAAGCGGAGCTATTTCTTCATCATTATTCCTCTCAAAAAACGACTCTATTTCCTGCTTTATTTTCCCTTCGTACTCTGGGTCTTTCATTAAAGTTTCGTTTAACCTCCAGGTCCACTCCCTGTGTCCCACAGCGCCCCATTCAATCAAACAGCTAACTGGGGCATGATCAGAGATTGTAATTGAGCCTATTGATGCTTCCCTTACATTCATTAGGACCTTCTGGTCAAGAAATAGATAGTCAATTCTTGTATACGTTTTGTATTTATGGGAGTAAAAACTATAATCTCTTTCATGGGCATGCAATGCCCTCCAACTGTCCGCTAATTGTAAGTCATTGATTATGGTCCTTGCTTTTCTCAGTTTACTATTAGATATGCTGTAAGACCCCCTGGACGAATCCAGGGAGGGGTCCCACACCATATTCATATCTCCTCCAAGGATCAAAACCCCTTCCCTATTTACTTTTATCACTTCTGCAAATTTTTCCAGTGTGGTGACCGGATCCTCATTCGGGAGGTAGATATTGACCAACGTGACTTTATGCTCATTTATTGTCCCTTTTATCAGGAGAAACCTACCTTCTTCGTCCACCACTACTTTAGATTCTTTCCAAGATAAATTTTTAGCCAGTAGGATTGCCACCCCGTTTGCTTTCGAGGACTGAGATGCCCCCATATATATCACTGGGAATCTCTGAGACCTCAGTTTCGGGATTTTATCCTTTCTAAAATGTGTTTCCTGAACAAAGACTATCTGTGATTTTAGTCTTCCTATTTCTAACATTAATTTTGATCTTTTTTCTGGAATGTTTAACCCTTTCACATTATACGAAGTTATCTTTATTCTATTCATCTCATACCGATTTATCTAAAACCTCTTGTAGGCTTCTATTACAAGCTTCAATTATTTCTCGTACTACTTCACTGTCTCTGCAAGGGTAAGGCGGCGGGAAGAGACGGAGACGGCGAAAGGGAAACAAGAAAGCCCAAAAAAAAAAAAAAAAAGGGAAACCCCCTCCCCCCCCTTGTATCTCGGATTCAGGACCACCGTCCGATTGTCCGAGTAATCTTTATTGGCCCTCTCGTGGTAACAACTTCCCCCTATCCGAGGTGCGTCGCCTTCACCCCGGGCCAAAAAAAAAAAAAAAGGGGGAAAAACCCCCCCCCCCCCTAGCGTCTCCGACTGCCCCCCTCCTGGAGGAGAGACGCTCTATTGGGGGAAAGTGTGAAAACACAGCGGAGAGTCACGTCCGCTGCCCTCCGTCCGGTGCTCGTCCTCTAGATGTTAAAGCCTATCCCCAACCTTTTACTCCCTGAATATTACCTCTTAATTCTACGAAACTATATCTCTTCTATATTATTAGCTATTATGTCCGCCTATCTTGAGGAAGACCATGCCTCGAATTCATCTTACAAACAAAAAAAAAAAAAAAAAAAAAAAAAAAGGAAGGGTGGGAGACCCCCCTTCCACTGTTAAACTCCACCTACTCCAGTTAAATATACGAAAACTACCCACTAGCCCCCACTTAAAACGCTATCCGCCTACTTGGCTCTCGTCTCTAAGCGGACTCTGTTGCCTCCTTCCAAATGTCCCCCCATGGTCATTGATCAAGAGGCAACAATCCTATTGGCGTATACAACATAGAGTATCTGGCATATTTAGTGGAAGTTACATCCATGCCTTACATTAGTATATAATGTGATTGGTGCCCTTTAAGATAATAACCTTTTTGGTGGATATAGGCTATAGGATATATTATACATAAAAAAGTCATGTTAGCTGGTACTATATGAGGAAAAGTAATAAAAAACCTTTATGTCACAATATCTTAGAATATCTTACTCCTTCCCCTAAGCCTCGTACCCTCACAACCTCCTCCTTGCCCTCCTTCCTAGTCTCTCCTCCCCCCCCCCCCTCTCCCCCCCCTTAAAACCTCCTATGCAACTATTAGTTCGATGGGCCCCACCCCTCAGAAAAAAAAAAAAAAAAAAAAGAACAAAGATAATACCCCACTGCTATAGTGTAAACCCCCACTTCTATTGTGAACTTATCCATCTCCCTTACTCCCTCCCTCCCCTCCCTCCCCCCCCCTAAATACTACTACCCCCAAAAATAATCCAAAGTAGTCCAAATAAAAACTACTCTTCTCGTGCAATCTGTTCCACGTGTATACAACCCCCCCGGTGTGTCTTTCCCTAAAACGAAGAAAAAAAAAAAAGGGGGAAAGACAACTCCCCCCCTAGAAAATGAGGGAGTGTTAAAGGAGTGTTAAACATCTACTAACCTATTCCCCTATAATACAGTGCAATCCTGGGGCCCTCGCATTCCATGAGCCTCTACCAGGATGTGGACAAATGTTATACTTTTTAATTACCCATAGACCCTCACTCCCTCACTCCGCCCCCCCTCCCCCCCTCCCTCCCTCCTCGCCCCCCCCTCCCTAATGAGCCCCTGTATCCCGGGGGGGGGGGAAGGAAAGGAAGACCATTCCTGACATTAGGCACAACGATGAGTCATTTACCCTTTTAACGATCTATCCACCAGACCTCATATCCCTCTAGAATAGTTACATCTATACATATCTTAACACTCTATCAGCTTGTACCTATTCCTGCTGCACCAAAAAAAAAATTTTTTAACAGATCCCCCTCCATTCCCAAAAAAAAAAAAAAAAAAAAAAAAAAAAAACAGGAAAGTCAAGTAAAGGGGGCCGGGGGAACTGTTCAGTCTCTATCATACATTGTGTCATAATATCATAAATTTAACCCTCCTCAGAACCCCCCTCCCCCGCACCCCCTCCCCTTCCCCTCCCCTCTCCCCACAGGGACAGCCTTGCCACCCAAAAAATAGGAGGCCTCCAAAACAAGACAAAAAAACACTAAGCAAAAAAAAAAAAAAAGAGAAAAATTTCCTCCTAATCCTCCTCGAGCCATAGTCCCCCCCCCCCCTAATGTCTGCGGGAAAGCATTGTCAGACCGCTCCTTTGTACGGGGCTCCTTATCCTCTCAGATCTTCTTTAAATAGTAAAGTTTTTCCTTTCCCCTATTACTGATAAATCCAGCCAATTAGGAACACATATTGGGTCCGCTCCCAAGAATTGAAAAAGTGTCTGAAGCTGCGAGGGCTCACACAAATAAAAGCTCCTCCCTTCCTTTTTGACTATTAAGGCCAACGAGAACCCCCACTGATAAGTTGTCCCCTTGCTGCGCATGTACTCCAGTAACGGTTTTAATAGCCTTCTTCTGTTTTTGGTTTGCCAGCAAAGGTCTTGAAATATATGGATTTCTGCCCCCTCCAACACCCCCAAACACCCTTCCTTCCAGGCCTCCCTGAGAATCTCTTCTTTCGTCAAGTAAAAATGAACTCTACATAACACATCTCGGGGGTTTACGTGATCTTGGTATCTTACTGAGGGGATTCTGTGAACTCTATCCAGTTCAAGGGCCGCGTCTGGGTTTTTTTTCAAAATTTTGTTCAATAGGGTAGTTACCACCTCTCTTAATTCCACACCTTCATATTTATCCAGGATACCTTTAATACAGAGGTTGTTTCTTCTACTTCTATTTTCTGTCTCTTCAGCCTGCAATTGCAGCCTGATCAAGTGTCTCTGTTGAAACTCTAACTTTTCTTCAAGCTCAGTCAATCTGATTTCCATACTACTTTGCTGTTCCTCACATCTCCCGATTTTCTGGTCGGCTTCGGCTACCTTCGCATTTACCTTTTCAATCTCCCCCCTCAATGTGGCAGTGATGTTTGCTACTATCTGCTGTATATCTTCTTTAGTAGGAAGTGCTTGAATGAGCCTACTAATTTGCCCCATGTCTGTAGATGATCCCGTTTCTCCTCTCCCGCCCTCTTGTGAGTATTGTGGCTTGATTGAGGAATGCCATCCTGACGCCTCCGCTATCATTAGCTGACGGGTCATATCAATGCCCAGGCCTTGTTTAGGCGCCTCCATAGTTAGGTCCAAGGATGGGCTCCCTGCCCCTGACCTGGGTTCTGTGGGGGGTCCCTGAGGCCCTAAGGCGGGCTCTGTGGCAGGTCCTAATGGCCCTCTCGTGGATGACAAAGCACTACTTGTTATGACAGGGGTAAATGGCTCCTTTACTATAGCCTCCCCTATGTGTTCCCCCCTGTGTGCTGTCAGATGACCATCAATAAGTGTTGAGTGCTGGGCTCCTTCCCTCGCAGTTACACTGCCTGAAGCTCTTCTCACCTGGCTTCCAGAGGACCCCACTCTCTGTTCCAGAGGCTTCTCCCTCCCCCTTGTCAGCCATGTGTCCGTTGCTGCAAAGGAAGCTGCCGGCTCTGTAGATGAAGATAGGGGCGCTGACCTTCCGGATGACGGCGAGGCACTCTCTGTCAGCGAGTTCCTCCTCCTTTCTGCTCGATCCGTCTGCTCGCTCCCCTTCCTGGTCAAAAAGCGCGTGATATGCGCTTGGCTCGGCTGTGGAGGGACACCGCCGGTATGCTTCGTGGCACTCCGACCTCGCCGCGACATCTGCCGCACGTGCCTGGCTTTCTCCCCGCTCGAGACGTTAGGGGGCTGGCAGGGATAATCGAGGTTTCGCCGCTCTCCTGACTTGCGAGCACCGCGGGACCCGGAGGACTCTCCTGGCGCGGACGCCTACTCCGCCATGCTTCCGACTCCTCCCCCGGAAAACGGCAACAATCTACAGTTTCCAGGCAGAAAGAACAGTCTTTATTATATAAAAGTGCATGCAGGACACTGGGCAGACCACTAGGGACAAAGGGGATGTGTATTTATTTTATACAGTACTGTAATCTGTAAGATTACAGTATACTGTATGTGTACTGTTTTTTTTTAAATTTGGCGCCAATCCTGCCCCCGTGCGTCGTAACATTGCAGGGAACGTAGCTCGGTGGCACACGGGAACTGTGTGAATCGAGCGAGGAGACAGCTAGATCACACAGTGGGGAGACATTGCAGGGTCCAGGGGACAAGGTAAGTAATCTCCGCCTCGATACTGCGATGCAATCCAGAGTCTGGCTTGGGGATACCGCTTATGGTACTGGATTTCCACCCCGAGCCAGACTCGGGAATACCGCCAGATAGGTTAAGTGGTTAAATGTAGCTCCAGCCAAAAAAACAATTGTTAAGCTTTTTGGATAGCATAGGGAAGGCTTATCACCCCTGTAACATTTGTTTTCCTGTCTGTGCTCCTGTTCAGAATATTTCAACTCACTTTCTGTCCCAATGACAATTGGATTTGGAAAATTTGGGGTTATTGTGGAAACAAGCCTTGGTGATAAAGCACCAGTGGAGGTACCCTTTTCCCCATAATAGCACTTACAGGTGTGAATTTCCCTTCCTAGGGGTAGATTTCCTCTCACGTCCCGTTCTCTCGCTCCGTTTTGTAAGTAGGAGTCGTTTGTAAGTCAGATGTTTGTAACTAGGGGACCGCCTGTACCTTACTTTATGTAAAAGAAAAAGATTAATAAGAAGTTTCTCACAGCCACCAATTAGATTTGGATGCTCATTGGAATTTGATTGTGGCAGATGATGTAGAAAACAAAGAGAGAAAGTAATACAGCATAATCTTTAAAGAAAACATGTAACTTCTACTCCCCACCTACCAATCATGTATAAAGTAGTGTGTGTTTATTCCATAGGGGATTTCACATGTAGCAACCCTGTACCTTGGGTAGGTTGCCAGAGGAAGTTTTTTTTTGTTACAGCCAGTGCAGGTAAATTTAGACAGGCCTAGGCCTGTTTGTTTTTGATCTGGGGGCTGGGAGGGGTTTGAGAGTAGCAGCAGGTAACTGACATGTGGCTTCATCTCTCTGGCGGCTCCCTCTGGTTTCTGGAAGGTTCTGAAAAAGAGGTGGGGAGAGAGGATTGGAATGACATGGGGTTATCTGGGAGCCCTGACCAATCCCCAACTAGGATTGGCAGGGGGCAGGCCTCCTATATATACCCAGGGTCAGCCTGCTGGGGAGGAGTTGTGGGAGGAAGAACTGTGTGATGGAGTGTTAGGCTGTCGTGGCCTTTAAAAGAGGCCCCCTCCTGGGGGGGGGGGGTGATCTTGAACCTGGAGCTCAGGAGCTGGGAAGGAACCTCTCTATACAACTCAAACGAGGGGTGTCATGAACAGGAGATGGAGAAGGACAGAGAGGAACATTTCTGGGCAAGTCATCAGGAGGGATCCATCATAGGTCGGTAAGTGACAGGCACAGTCAGAAGATCTGGGAGAGACATGCCAAGAGTGGATATAAAGCCAGAAGAAGAGACTGTGATGCCGCTGCGTATAGAGACAAGTTGCTGCAACCAGGAGGGTTCGTAGAGCTTGCACAGGACTGACTGGGACCAGTAGTCCACCAAGTTACAGCTAGCACAGAAATACTCTTTTCATGGCTGTTGGTTGCTACACCAAAGGGGACTGCATACCCCTGCCAGCAAATAGTGAATCTTGAACTGTTGGGGCTTATTCAGAGTGGGGCCTAACTACGTGCTAGCTGTGCCAGAAATCAAGCATTGCAGTAGAGGAAGTTGACTCAAAAGCATTGTGCTGGAGGAGTATGGAGCTTTAGAGACTGTAAGTACAGATTCCAAAATCTTTTTCACCTATTTGAATTCATTTATCTGGGCAACCTATGTTCCCTTTACTCCATCCAAGTTAAATCCCTCAATAAATAACAAAAACAAGCTGATGGACTGTTCATTGTCTAGCAAAGTGTGACTGGAAGTGAATGCTTGGCTGAGCAGGGTGACAGGTGAAACTCCAACACACAGCGAACCCACAGGGGGCACCATTAAACACAGAATTTAGATTATTTTTAATTTTGTGAATTTTATGATCGTAACACCGTTTGTGATTGCCTACATGAACAATTGTTTTTTAATTGCAAATCTAGTTACATAGTTACATAGTTAGTCAGGTTGAAAAAAGACACAAGTCCATCCAGTTCAACCACAAAAATAAAAAAACAAAATAAAAAACACAGTAAAATCCTATACACCCAACTCCATACCCACAGTTGATCCAGAGGAAGGCAAAAAACCCCAGCAGAGCATGATCCAATTTGCTACAGCAGGGGAAAAAATTCCTTTCTGATCCCCCGAGAGGCAATCGGATTTACCCTGGATCAACTTTACCTACAAATCTTAGTACTCAGTTATATTCTGTACATTTAGGAAAGAATCCAGGCCTTTCTTAAAGCAATCTACTGAGCTGGCCAGAACCACCTCTGGAGGGAGTCTGTTCCACATTTTCACAGCTCTTACTGTGAAAAAACCTTTCCGTATTTGGAGGTGAAATCTCTTTTCCTCTAGACGTAAAGAGTGCCCCCTTGTCCTCAGTGTTGACCGTAAAGTGAATAACTCAACACCAAGTACACTGTATGGACCTCTTATATATTTGTACATGTTGATCATATCCCCCCTAATTCTCCTCTTCTCAAGAGTGAATACATTTAGTTCTTCTAATCTTTCCTCATAGCTGAGCTCCTCCATGCCTCTTATCAGTTTGGTTGCCCTTCTCTGCACTTTCTCCAGTTCTCCGATGTCCTTTTTGAGAACTGGTGCCCAAAACTGAACTGCATATTCCAGATGAGGTCTTACTAATGATTTGTACAGGGGCAACATTATATCTCTGTCTCTGGAGTCCATACCTCTCTTAATACAAGAAAGGACTTTGCTCGCTTTGGAAACCGCAGCTTGGCATTGCATGCCATTATTGAGCTTATGATCAACTAAAACCCCCCAGATCCTTCTCCACTACGGATCCCTCTAGTTGTACTCCCCCTAGTATGTATGATGCATGCATATTCTTAGCCCCCAAGTGCATAACTTTACATTTATCTACATTAAACCTCATCTGCCACTTAGTCGCCCAATTAGACAGAGCATTGAGGTCGGCTTGTAAATTGGAGACATCCTGCAAGGACGTTATTCCACTGCATAGCTTGGTGTCATCTGCCAAGACAGAAATGTTACTTTTGATCTCAGACCCAATATCATTTATAAATATATTGAAAAGTAAGGGTCCCGGCACTAAACCTTGGGGTACACCACTGATAACCTTGGACCATTCAGAGTAAGAATCATTAACCACGACTCTCTGAATTCTGTCTTTCAGCCAGTTTTCTATCCATTTACAAACTGATATATCCAATCCTGTAGACCTTACCTTACACATGAGCCGTGTGTGCGGAACTGTATCGAACGCTTTTGCAAAATCCAAATATATCACGTCCACAGCCACTCCTCTGTCCAGGGTTTTACTTACCTCTTCATAAAAGGAAATCAGGTTTGTCTGACAACTTCTGTCTTTCATGAATCCATGTTGTCTGCTGCTTAAATAGTTTTTTTTCCAGCAAGAACTCATCCATGTGGTCTTTTATTAAACGTTCCAGTATCTTCCCAACTATAGAAGTTAAACTAACAGGTCTATAGTTACTTGGTAAAGACTTTGTTCCCTTTTTAAATATGGGCACCAGATTGGCCCTGCGCCAATCCAGTGGTACTATTCCTGTCTTTAATGAGTCCCTAAATATTAGATACAGTGGCTTTGAAATGACAGAGCTCAACTCACCTAGGATCCGTGGATGGATGCCATCAGGTCCAGGTGCTTTATCCACCTTTATTCTGTCTAAATATTTCTGGACCATATCACTTTTGAGCCATTGTGGATTTGAGGCTGTGTCACTCCCACCCCCATTTTGGACATGAGCTCCCCCATGCTCCATTGTATACACAGAGCTGAAGAAAACATTTAATACATTTGCCTTCTCTTTGTCCCCAGTCACCCACTCTAGATTATTTTGTAAGGGGCCTACATGCTCAGACTTCACCTTTTTACTATTAATATATTTAAATAATTTTTCTATTTTCTATTAACTATCTTTTGCAATCTGTCGTTCGTTTTGAATTTTTGCATCCTTGATTTCCTTTTTGCATATCCTGTTATATTCTTTGGCACAATTAACCTCCCTGGCGGTATGATTCTGTCAGAAAAAACATGCTGAAAGCGGTACCATTATTTGCAAGGAAATTTGGCGTTTTATACTGTAGGTCTGTAATTTTTAGGAATAACTCACTTAAATCTGACCAAACATGAGTCTAGTAGGCATCCCGGGTATGACATTTTTTTAAAAACAAAATTATAAATTATAATATAATAAATAATTATAAATAATTATAACAAATAATAATATAATTATAATAAAAAATATTCAATAATGTAATCAAATCAAAATCACTGAAATTTGCTCAGTTGCAGAATTGTCGCTGTCATTATTTTTTTTTTTTTTTAATGACGAATTTCCCCACAAATCGCTATCGCACAATTCTGCAAGTGATTATAATTTATTATCGCTGTTTTTTAGCTGATCTAAAACCATTTTGACATAAAGGGACACTTTTGGTTGCTATGGACAATCTACAGTTTGCAGGCAGAAAGAAACGTTTTTATTATATAAAATGACATGCAGGACACTGGGCAGACCACTAGGGACAGGGGGGGTGTGTTTTTTTTACATACAGTACTGTAATCTATAAGATTACAGTATACTGTATGTATTGTGTTTGTTTACTTTTTTGAATTTGGCGCCGTTCTCCGTCCCCGTGCGTCGTAACGTCGCAGGGAACGGAGATCGGCGTCACACGGAGGCACTGTGTGAATCGAGCGAGGTCCCGCTCGCTCACACAGCGCGGTGGCATCGCTGGATCCAGGGACAAGGTAAGAAAACACTGCCTGTACATCCAGCGAGGCGAGCCCGAGTCTGACTCGGGGTTACCGCTCGCAGCAGGAAAATCTAACCCCGAGTCAGACTCGGGAATACCGCCAGGCAGGTTAAACAACACTAGTGTTCCTTCATTTTTATATTTTTTAAAAGCTATTTTCTTATTGTTTATAGCTTTTTTAACTTTGACCGTGAGCCACATAGGTTTTATTTTTAGCCTTTTAAACGTATTGCCCATGGGAACATACTTTGCAGTGAGGTTCCACACAGTCTTTTTGAAGAATTCACATTTCTGTTCTGTGTTCATCTGTGCCAATAGTCCCTCCCAGTCCAAGTCCTGGAGAGCAGCCCTCATCCTTGGAAAATTTGCTCTCTTAAAATTTAGTGTTTTAATATTTCCTGTATGTATTTCTTGCTTATAGTTAACATTAAATGAAATCATGTTATGATCACTGCTACCCAGGTGTTCCTTTATCTGAACATTAGTAATAAGCTCTGCATGGCATAGTTCTGACGGCATTCTTTTTGGTCTAAAACTGTGTTGACTAAAAGAGTACAGCTGGCCATACACTGATCAACATTCGACTGGTCCAGCAGGGACAAGCCATACTTTGATCAATGTGTGGCCTCCCCTGCTTCGACTTCTGTTAAAGGGACATGCCAGAACATTTTTGAATGATCAACAGCTGCAGCCAATCAGATCTGATCTGTATATTCTGACAGGGATGAGTGTCGCTTTCAGATTCCTCTATCCATCTTGTTTGTAGGGATGGAAATATCATTTTTTTGTTTTTTGTTTAGCCTGCTCTCTGAATGAAAATAAACTAACCGCTTATGGCCAGCCTATGGCTGTATTTCCTTTGCTTGTAGTAATTTCTCTGGTGCGGAATGCTGGTTTTCTCCCACCTGCAGAGCTCTGAACTCCCTTCACACCTTCTGTCTAAATACCTTCAGCAGCCGAAATTCACAACGTGTATGGCTAGATTTAGTTACTGAATATCCAAGAGTTATGTATATTAAAGACCATCTTTTTTATAGCTGTTGCGTGCTTACTATGTGTTTACCTCTACTGTTTAGTTATGTGTTGTGTGCTTTCTTCAAACCTCTGCATAATTGACAATTTGAAAATAATTAAAACGAGTCAAGAAGAAAAATACATATATATAGTGCGCTGCCTGGCAGACTCTTATGAGCATGGACAAAAAAAGGGGGCATGGTCAATAAAGTAAGTGTTTGCTATGCTGTGATTTGGATAAAATAGGGCCTGGGAGTACAGTGAAGTGGAATTAGGAGTAAAATAAGATCCACTGTTGGTTTATATTGCAGCCACTCGCCCCAATGCTGGATATTGCATTGTGTCCACTGACATAAATGCTGGGAATTACTATTGCAACCATTAGACACCAATGATGTTTTTTTTTATTGTGGGCGCTGCCACTGACAACCAATGTGGGAAATGGGGGATTTTTTAAAGCACTAACCACAGTCCACAAATTAAGAGGAGTTATTTAATAGTATTGCCACTGATACCAATGCTGGAGCTGGAGTGGTGGGGAATATATTGGTGGCCACGTTTGCCACTACCTGGTTGACATTCTGCACAGTACCAGGCTTTCTCGAATCCTCTAGTACAGCCCATGTAACACACAATCTGTCTGACATTGTACAAAAACCCCAAAACTAGAAAACTCATCCCCTCTTTTATCTTTATGGTCTAAGAAGCCAGAAGCGATGAGTATTTAGTCACTTACAGTGTAAACAAACCATTACTGGTTTGAAAAAAGTATTCGGATCATGGCATGAGCCAATGCTTTTAATGGTAGAGGGGAGATCTGAGGTCTAATAGACACAAGATGACTCAGTAAAGAGTACCTGTCACTCCTTATTGCTATCAGGGATGTTTACATGCTTTGTTTACAAGGGATGTTTACAAAGTGCTAAAAAAATTAAATAACGTTACAGTGTAAAAAATGTAATAAAAATATAATAAATAATAAAATAAAATAAAAACTTTAAAGCACCCCTGTCCCCTAGTGCTCGTGCACAAAGGTGAACGCACACGTTGGTCCTGGGTCCATACATAGAAGCGATCGCACCATACATGTGAGGTATCACTGCGAACATCAGATTGACAGCAATAATTCTAGCACCAGACCTTCTATAATATACAGTTTTTCACCATTCCACAGGCACGGGCAATTTTAAAGCATGACATGTTTGGTATCTATTCACTCAGCATAACATTATCTTTTACATTTTACCAAACAATTGGGTAATGTGTTTCTCTTCATTAAAATTCTTTAAAGGCCTGGTCTTAAGCTGACAATACATTATACACATATTTTGTGTTGTTTTTTTTTGTTTAATTTCCTTTACATTTACCTTCATGTAGAGCAGTTAAGGCCTATGTAAGAGTCTGAAACATGTCAATAATCACAGGTCTTGATTCCTTTTAATGGATAAATCTAATAAAGTTGTACAGTATCTCACAAAAGTGAGTACACCCCTCACATTTTTGTAAATATTTTATTATATATTTTCATGTGACAACGCAAGAAATTACACTTTGCTACAAAGTAACGTAGTGAGTGTACAGCTTGTATAACAGTGTACATTTGCTGTCCCCTCAAAATAACTTAACACACAGCCATTAATGTTTAAACCGCTGGCAACAAAAGTGAGTACACCCCTAAGTGAAAATGCCAAAATTGTGCCTGATTAGCCTTTTTTCCTCCCCGGTGTCATGTGACTTGTTAGTGTTACAAGGTCTCATTTGATATTGTTTTGCTTGTGAGTACCCATCAGTTTTGTTAATGAATGAGGTTTTAACTGTACTTCACTATGGGATTTCCTTACTTTATTTCTGTGTTATTTGTTGCTGAGGCAAGTTTATGGGAAGTGATCCAGTGGCTGTGTGGGGCATGCCGGTCTGAAGTGTGACAAGCTTAAGACAAATTCAACTATGAGAGAGTGAGCTGGAGCCATACATCCAGGTGGTATCTATCATTCTATAGCACTTTCCTTTTGAGAAGAGGCGTCTAAATGTTTGGTAAGCTGTTTTATTCATGTAAGGTGGCTGTGGCAGAACCCACTGTCACTGTGTATTTTGGAGGGGGCTGTGGGCTGGCCTCCTACCCACAGACTATGGCCAAACAGAGAACGAGAGACTTGTGGATTAAATGATGTTTGGATAATGTAATGATGTCTCTATATAAGTTGCATCCCTTCTCCCCATCCTCCCCCTCTTGTTATTGTGTTAAATTATGTAAGGTCATGGCACGTAGACAAAAGGGGTGGAGACACATCCCATAATTACCATAATCCCCTTATGTGTTTAAACTGTAGTTCTTCCTTATTCCATACCCTCTCTATGTCAAGGCTAAGGGGTGTGTGTTTAAAGGTATATTTTTGGTACTTAATAAACAGTTTATGCTCTGCATGTTAACCCTCAACACCTAGTAGTTTGCCTCGTGATGGGGGAGTTATGGACTGATTATGACGAGTCTGTTGGGTGCGTTTGGAGAACAGGTGGCACAGGTCTGGCGGAGGTGTCCAGCCGGTGCATCCGAGATCCGTCACAGTGGCTACTGCACATTTGGTGTTGAAGAGTTTGTATTCAAGTTAGACTGCTTGAAAATGAGTTAGAATTTTTCACTGGACTTTAATTTGACAATATTATGATTTATGCGTTCTTTATGAATATATGAATTATGTGATAGCGCAACACTATTTTTTGGAAACAATTGATGTTGGAGATTTCATATCTGAATATCAGTGTGTGCTGCAGTCACAATTCATTTAGATATTCCTTTTTTTTTTATATTTGTTATTGCATTTATATCTGCTATTGCACAGATTTTTTTTTTCTAGCACAGGTTACCTTAGTATTTTTGTACAGTATATACACCACTGCATTCCATACATTGCTGTGAATTATACAGGTACTGTATATGCCACGTCACTTATCTGAAAACCGTGCTATACATTATGTACAATATAAAACTCTACTCTGTACACTATACAGTACAAATTATCTTTCAGTCCAGCACCCCACTATGTGCAGTACTATCCATACTCCACATGGCCCTGCATCATAAACTCTGCTATGTACTGTATATATTACTAATTTATAGTATACCCTACCATTTTCTGGTGTCCCCTCTCAAATTTTCCAGACAGCAGGGGGTATTTACTGTCTCTGACTCTTCTGTGCCCAAATGGGCACACTTTTGCTAATAGGCAATCAACAGATCACATTTGCTAGAAGTTCTTTTGAAACATACAGGCAGTGTAAGGGAGGAGATCAATGAAAGACGTTTACTGAGGTGGATTTTCACAACACAGCTTTGTACTTAAGTATAGTCTCACAGATCAGATACCCTGATTGCTCTTAGTGCAATTAAGAATGGAGTCATTTAATCATAGTGCTTGGTTTTTATCTTATTTCGTTTTTTTTTATTTATTTTATGGTTCTTTTATTCATTCATGTATTTAAAACATATTCTATAGTGCTAATATTAATGTTTTTATTGGATTATAACCCTAATATCATTACCAAAGAGAATATTTTGTGACATCAACAACTTTGGTATAAATAAAATCTCCCTTCACTCAACATGTTATAGTACTTCCAGGGTGCATGTCTGTTCATCCCGGAGGACTGCTCTGTGCTGCCTGCGTGTGATGTGTCGCGTGGATGCACTGGATTGTGGCATATTGGTTTAGGTCTGTTGCATGCGTAAATGTGTTTGTGCATGTGTTTGTATGCCTTGGCATGCATCCATTAGTGTGCATCACAGACCCTGGAAATGTGCATAGACTTAGGAGGGTATTTAAATGCCCTAATTTTTGGTGGATGATACTGTATCTTTGATAAACTACATAGAGTCTAAGATTAATGTCCTGTTTTGCTCCTTGCTGATCCAGATTGCCTGACTTTGCTGTGTCTCCTGCCCATTCCTTTTGTTCACTTGCTACCATTTATTCTCTTGCCTGCTGTCTGCCTCAACCTCTGGCACCGACTCCTCTGCTGCAGTTTTTCCATCAGATATGGCGACCTGTCAGAATTGGTAACGGAAGAGACGTTCCGTCGGCGCCATCTTGCATCTTGCTACACGCCTCACTCCTCCATAGTAGTGTTACACCGAGAAGGGGGCAAGCGGACATCTTGTTACACCCACCAGAGTTTTGCATTTCACAGTTATTTTTAACAGGAAACTGAGCATATATGCTTAAATACAGTGGGCCATATTCTGAGTAAATATCCGCCTGCTTCGCTTAGGGCACTTACACTCCGCTGTCCCAACTTACTGGAGCAGGTGTTGTATTCCCCAACCACTTGCTCCATAAGTTGGGACAGCGGGGTGTAAGTGTCCCGGCGTAGCCTGGCGGATCTCCAAGGGGGCGGCTTCTATTCAAATGAAGCGCGCCCCCGATACAAAAGAACTGGGCATGCGCCGGGCTGCAAAAAGCCCAGTGCGCATGCTCCAGTTCTCGGCGGAAAACGTCAATGACGCCGACGTGTGCGTCATTGACGTAAAGTCGTATTCAAGAACGACTTACGTAAACGACGTATCCGACGAAAAAACACGACGGGGACCCGACGCCATCCGTAACATGGCCTACGCGAGACTTGCGGAAACTTACCCCTCATATAGCAGGGGTAAGTTTCCGCTTACGCAAACGACGTTAGCGACGGTTACGCGACGCGAACTCGTTCGTGAATCGGCGTAGAAGGATCATTTGCATACGCAAATGACTCCTTCACTTAAATGCCATCTAGCGGCGGCCGGCGTCATTGCATTTAAGATCCGCCAGTGTAAGTGACTTACAGATGGCGGATCTTAAGTGTATCTATGCAAAAATGATTCTGAGAATCAGGAGCATAGATACACGGGTCAAAAAAGGGAGTTACGATGGAGTATCCTGAGTTACTCCATCGTAACTTTACTCAGAATATGGCCCAGTATTTGGAAATCCGACGGACTGTTTAGATGTTAAATTTTAAAAGTAGCGGGAAACCTGCTGACCTCACAGGTTTGCTAATGTGACAGAACACCTCTGATTTTAAAATTCAACATGTAAACAGTCTGTGGGATTTCCAAATACTGTATTTAAGCATATAAGCTCCGTTTTGTGTTAAAAATAACTATGAAAGGCAAAACTCCAGTGGGTGTAACAAGGTGTCCGCGTGCCCCTTTCTTGGTGTATCATTACTGTGGAGGAGTGCGGCGTGTAGCAAGATTGTAGTGACAGGACGTCATTACCGTTACCAATTCTGAGGCCCTGTACACACGGTCAGTCCATCCGATGAGAATGGTGCGAAGGACCGTTCTCATTGGTTAACCGATGAAGCTGACTGATGGTCTGATGTGCCTACACGGCATCAGTTTAAAAAGTCCAACGCGGTGACGTAAAACACAACGACGTGCTGAGAAAAATTAAGTTCAATGCTTCCAAGCATGCGTCGACTTGATTCTGAGCATGCACGGGTTTTGAACCAATGCTTTTGCATACTAACCGTCAGTTTTGACCCATCGTTTAGGCATCCATCGGTTCAATTCTAAAGCAAGTTCTAAATTTTTCGACCGAAGGATAACGGACCGATGGGGCCCACACACGGTCGGTTTGGACCGATGAAACTGAACTTCAGTCCGTTTTGATCGGTTTTGTCCGATCATGTGTACAGGGCCTAACAGGTCGCCTAATCTGATGGAACACCTGCCTTGGTTTTTGCTCATAGGCAATCAACAGATCACATTTGCCTGTAGTTCTCTGACCTTTTGCTATAGCATTACTCCATCTCCATAGCATATCTTCCCTGTTCCTGTAAACTCTTGGTGGGTCAATCCTGTGACCTACCGATTGACTTCTATTTAACCACACATACATACATACATACATACATACATAGATTGAAGTTCAGCTAGTCCCTGCTGAACCAGCCACATTTCAATCCATGTGTGCCCAGCTTTAGACTCACTTGGGTCTTTGTCACTTGCCAGGGGTGTCAATCCTAACAACATGCATAGTATGGTTGTGCACATAACAGGTTTTTCTGTTTTCATTCTTATACGTAGTGATTAATCATCTTCATCACTATCTTCACATCTGTTTCTCTTGTAAGTTACTGTCTCTCTTACTTGGAAACAAATTACAGTTTTATAACCCTACATACAGTAATCATCTAGCTTAGTGCAATACAATTGCAAGGCGTAGCAATAGCTAGTAGATTTAAAAAATATTGAGCATCATCCAAGCTGCAAGGTTTCTTCCCTATGATTTGTAAATTTTTCTTGGAGCTGTGATAGGAAATAGCCAATTACAGTAACCTGATTTACAATGCCCACAATAGTTTAATGTTCGGATGTGATTGATAACCACATTGATAACTGTGGTAAATGAGTCTGCGGTTTTTCACATTACTTTAAAGCTGTGTCTCATTCCGGCCTGCCAGAATGAGTGGACAGTTTGTTGACCTTTACTTTCGGAAAACCATGGCCATTGTCCAGTGCTAGAGGGATGAGACTATGTGCTCTTGGCAAAGAGTCATATGCTGGCTGTTGAAGTTGTAAGTACTGACTGAACAAGTCAGATACTATACATTCCTGTTATCAAATCTTTTAAGTTTTATGGAAATTAACTTCAATGAAAATTCAAACAGTTAGAGTCAGCAGTTTCAATACTTGATCCTAGAATACAAATATAGAAATCTAACAGTGTGAATACAGATCTAGCAAGAATTTTTAGCAAATACACATTTAGGGTTAGGCCACTTTTATAACTTCATTAAACCTCTCAAGCCCTGTACACACGATCGGTTTCTCTGATGAAAATGGACCGATGGACCATTTTCATCAGACAAACCGATCGTGTGTGGGCCCCATTGCTTTGTTTTCCATCGGTGAAAAAAAATAGAACGTTTTAAAATTTTACTATGGATAAAAAAACGATAGAAACGTCTGTGTGGAATGCAATCGGTCAAAAATCCATGCATGCTCAGAATCAAGTCGACGCATGCTCGGAAGCATTGAACTTAATTTTTCTCAGCATGTCGTAGTGTTTTACGTCACCGCGTTGGACATGGTTGGATTTTTAAATGATGGTGTGTAGGCAAGACTGATGAAAGTCAGCTTCATCGGATATCCGATGAAAAAATCCATCCATTGTAGAATACAAAACAGGCTAAAGTCAGAGAACCTCTTTACAAATAATTGGACTGAATTTTCTTAATTGGGACAAAATCTGACATTTCTGTATCTGGTTCCACCATGAAAGGGTCAGCATCATGAGTTGTCATGGTTTGGGTGGGCTGGCCAAGTGCCAGCACCATAACAGATGAGATGAAAGGACTGAAAGGATAATGCAAGGACCTCTGATATTATGGGACAACCTGTGATGTGAAGGGGGGCTTCTGATGTGAAGTTAATTTTAACAAGGTGGTTGTGTGCATTGGCCCAGGCTCAGGTTTCTCACTGATAAGTAACATTTACATTTTTTACATTTTAGACTAGGGAGCATCATAATTTTGCATACTTGCATACCGATTTAATTAATAATTTTAGGTTGACATATTGCTTTGTTAAAGAAAACATTACACACACCTTTATTAAACCTTAACAAATTTAACATATGAAAAATGAAAATGCACAAGCAGAGGTTACCTTCAGGGAAAATGCCTTTTTGATTAGCAGATTTAGATCTATAGGCAAGTCATATGCAAATCTGAGTTGTCCTATAAATGTCAAGCTTTGTGTAACGGTCACCACCGTTTACGACCTTCCATTAACCCACGACAGCTTATCCGACACACAGACAAACCAGCAGGCACGATCCATATCCATTCCCCAGAAAATGAGACTGACCGCTCTATTCTCTGCTTCAAAATGTATGAACACTTTTAATGGTTAGCTCTCAAGTTTATATACAGTTTTCAAGGCATGTTTCAGTAATCACAGGAACAATCAAACTCTCCACCCACAAATCACACCCTGGGTGGGCTTCAATACACCTTCAGATGGCTAATTGCTAAACATTTCAGACTTTCCGGCGCTGGTCTATAATTATCATGACCTAATCACTGCACCTGAGAAGTCACATTCCTTCATTAACAGAATTCAAACAAAACACCATCACACAATGTTGTCCCCTCAATCCACATCTTTAGACAGACGGTCCGTCTCTGACAGAAAGGTATTCACACCTGAACATCAATAGGCTTTAAACAGTGTTATCACACAATGAAAGGCCTTTCAAGAGCCAGCCTCATTTAACATATCAATAGTCTACACAGAGAGATGAGTCATAGAATAAACCAACACTTTGCAATATCTCCTGCAATATGAGCTATCAGTAATGTCCCCTGTCCTGTAATTTAGGATATCATTTCTCAGTCACCCTATGGCCCTATCGGACATAAGGTGACCCTAGACATAAGACTCCTTGGTGACGCCGGTACAGGAGTACCCCTCATCCTTCCAAAGTCTCTGTTTTTCACGGGTCATTCCGTTACACTTTGTTCTTCCTATTCTTGAAATGACTGGCTGCTTAATTTACCAATAAGGAAGCTGCATATTTTTTCAGTTTCCCATATTTTTGGATGCTCTGGTGGTTTTGAGTTTTTCAATTAAACTAAAATATTACTCCAGTTTTTAAAATATATAACAAATATATAGCACAGGAAAAGTAAAAAAAATAAATCCGATTTTGTTTGGGAGCTGTTCTTTTAATTAATTCCAGTTGATGTCTCTTTTTTTCTAAATTAAACAACAGCAAGCATCTTTCATTATTTGTTCTAAGCCCAGGCTGTCATGAGCATCACACCACCCTGGGCTCAGAATACTGTTCCACTGAATGGTGCTCACAGGAGAGTCATTTAGTACAGGAGAAAGGGTAATCAACTGCAGCCACTGGAGAAGAAGAAAGACTTGTGATGTCACTGGATCAGAGCACCCTTATACAAAAAGGTGTATGTATAAATAAATATATATATATATATATATATATATATATATATAAATACACAGTGCCTTCAAATTTTCCACATTGTGTCATGTTACAACCAAAAACATAAATTTATTTTATTGTGATTTTATGTGATAGACCAACACAAAGTGGCATATAATTGTGAATTGGGAGGAAAATTATAAATGTTTTTCATTTTTTTTTTACAAATAAATATGTGAAAAGTGTGGTGTGCATTTGTATTCAGTCCCTGATACCCCTAACTAAAATTTAGTGGAACCAATTGTCTTCAGAAGTCACCTAATTAGTAAATAGAGTACACCTGTGTGTAATATAAACACAGCTGCTCTGTAAAGCCCTCAGAGGTTTGTTAGAGAACCTTAGTGAACAAACAGCATCATGAAGGCCATGGAACACACCAGACAGGTCAGGGATAAAGTTGGGGAGAAGTTTAAAGCCGGGTTAAGTTATAAAAAAATATCCCAAGCTTTAAACATCTCACGGAGCACTGTTCAATCCATCATCTGAAAATGGAAAGAGTATGGCACAACTGCAAACCTACAAAGACATGGCCATCCACCTAAACTCACAGGCCAGGCAAAGAGAAGCAGCGAAGAGGCCCATGGTAACTCTGGAGGAGCTGCAGAGATCCACAGCTCAGGTGGGAGAATCTGTCCACAGGACAACCATTAGTCATGCACTCCACAAATCTGGCCTTTATGGAAGAGTGGCAAGAAGAAAGCCATTGGTGAAAGAAAGCCATAAAAATTCCGGTTTGCAGTTTGTGAGAAGCCATGTGGGGGACAATGGTCAGCTAAGACCAAAATGTAACTTTTAGGCCTAAAAGAAAAACGCTGTGTGGCAGAAAACTAACACTGCACATCACCCTGAACAAACCATCCTTTTTTTCAGCAGGGACAGGGAAACTGGTCAGAGTTGATGGGAAGATGGATGGAGCCAAGTACAGGGCAATCTTTGAAGAAAACCTGTTAGAGTCTGCAAAAGACTTGGGGCAGAGATTCACCTTCCAGCAAGACAACGACCCTAACCATGCAGCCAGAGTTACAATGAAATGGCTTGGATCAAAGCATATTCATGCGTTAGAATGGCCCAGTCAAAGTCCAGACCTAATCCAATTTAGAATCTGTGGCAAGACTTGAAAATTGCTGTTCACAGACACTTTCCATCCAATCTGACTGAGCTTGAGCCATTTTGCATAGAATAATGGGCAAAAACTGTCACTCTAGATGTGAAAAGCTGGAAGACACATCCCCAAAAAGACTTGCAGCTGTAATTACAGTCAAAGGTGGTTCTACAAAGTATAGACTCAGGGAGGCTGAATTTGAATGCACGCCACACTTTTCAGATATTTATTTGTAAATAAAATTGAAAACCATTTATCAATTTCCATGCACTTCACAATTATGTGCCACTTTGTGTGGATCTATCACAATAAAATACATTTATGTTTTTGTAACATAACAAAATGTGAAACATTTCAAAGGGTATGAATACTTTTTCAAGGCATTGTGTCAGGCCGCCATGGGAGAGACCTGTCAAAGTGGGCCAGTCTGGATGAAGTCCAGGGCCAAATTTTTGTCCCAGTCCAGCCCTGGGTACACCTTGTTAGTACCAGGTTGGACCTCCTTTTGCCTTCAGAACATAGGTGACATAGATTCAACAGGGTGTTGGAAACATTCCTCAGAGATTTTGGTCCATACTGACATGATAGCATCACGTAGTTGCTGCAGATTTGTCGGCTGCACATCCATAATGCAAATCTCCCTCTCTTCCACCACATCGCAAAGGTGCTCTATTTGATTGAAAACTGGTGACTGTGGAGCCCATTGGAGTACAGTGATCTCATTGTCATGTTCAAGAAACCAGTTTGAGATTATTTGAGCTTTGTGACATGGTGCATTATCCTTCTGGAAGTAGCCATCAGAATATGGGTACAGTCATAAAGGGATGGACATGGTCAGCAAAAATACTCAGGTAGGCCGCAGCCTTTAAACAATGCTCAATTGGTACTAAGAGGCCAAAGTGTGTGTCATGTACCAGGTGTCACCAGAACTGTGTGGCCAGCAACAGAGGAACACCAAACACATATAAATGAAAATATAATGGTTTATTTAGGTAAGTGAATAATATAAATACAACCACCTCCAATATGACACAGTGCAACAAACCAACCAACAGACCAGAGACCCACAAATAACAACAGACAGATATGTACAATAAATGGGAAATGCCAGAATCATAAACAATAGCCAGGCCAGGGTCATACACAGCAGATCGGCAGATGGACAAAGGGATATTCCAGAAGCATAAACGTTAGCCAGGCCAATGTCATACACAGGGAGATTAGCAGATGGGGTAAGGAACACAGGACAGGGAGAGGATGGATGGGTCAGGACAGAGAGACAGGATCAGGAACTCAGGTAGCAGATTTCAGGAACAGGTTCACATAATCAGGCAGCAGGTACAGATCAGGGCACAAGGATGATACCAGGGCAAGGTGTGCTTGCACTTGCCGGGTATTTATAGGAATGCCTGTAATTGGCCTCAAGTCACACCTGAGCGCAGAAGGTGCTGTCTGCTCCACACTGCCAGGATCCATCCGCTGGTGGACGCCAGTACTGCGGCCCAAGGATGATATAACGCCAGCAGGGAGAAGTTCCCCTGACAGTTCAATACTGCCAGGAGACACCTGCTGGTGGACCTCAGTACTGCACGCCAAATGATAGATATTACCAGCAGATGAAACTTTTCCTGACAGTGTGCCAATAAGATATCCCCCACACCATTACATCACCACCACTAGCCTGAACCATTGATACAATGCAGGATAGATCCATGCTTTCATGTTGTTCATACCAAATTCTGACCCTACCATCTGATGGTCACAGCTAAAATCGAGACTCAGCAGACCAGGCAACGTTTTTCCAATCTTCTATTGTCCAATTTTAGTGAGCCTGTATGAATTGTAGCCTTAGTTTCCTGTTCTTAGCTGACAGGAGTGGCACCCGGTGTGGTCTTCTGCTGCTGTAGCCCATCTTCTTCAAGATTTGATGTGTTGTGCATTTAGAGATGATATTCTGCATACCTTGGTTGTAACAAGTGGTAATTTCAGTCACTGTTGCCTTTCTATCATCTCAAACCAGTCTGCCCATTCTCCTTTGACCTCTGACATCAACAAGGCATTTTCGTCCACACAAATGCCACTCACTGGATATTTTGGTTGTGCATAAAAATTACAGTAGATCAGCAGTTTTTAAAATACTCAGACCAACCCGTCTGGCACCAACAACCATGCCACAAAGTCCCTTAAATCCTCTTTCCCATTCTGATGCTTGGTTTGAACTTCAGCAAGTCATCTTCACCATGTCTAGATGCCTAAATGCATTGAGTTCCTGCCATGTGATTGGCTCAATAGTAATTTGTGTTACCAAGCCATTGAACAGATGTACCTAATATAGTGGCCGGTGAGTGTATAGATATATATATATACAGTATATGCAGGGCTTGCAACTGTAAATGCGCTTTAGCCCTTATTTATGTGTAATTCCATCATATTCGCAGTTCAGTTGCCTAGATTTGTGGTCAGGCAGGGTATAAACATAGAACGCATGATGTTATTTTATCCAGATATCCAGGGCAGCATAGCAATTGATCAATACAAAGCTTGTGTAATTAACATATATAGTCAATGTTTCAGAAAAACACAATAGTGTCATCAGGGAAGTAAAATAATCCACTTTGTTATGTTTATTTCCTTGATTTTTGCTGTTGAAGTAGCCACTGTACATGGAAATATCCACATTTTATTGCTACTGTGCGGGAAATATAATCTTTTATCAGTTTTGGCTGTTGTAAATTCAGAATCCCAGTTTACTGTATTCCAACACCCTAAGATGTGAGCCATTATTTCATCAATACTTCCCAAGGGAAGTGCATTCTTCTTTTTTTTACAATCAAATGGTTAATTTAATATATTAGAAAGTTTCCCCTTTGTGCTACAGACCGACCAATCTTCTGAAAAGTGCTTTTATTGGCCAGAGATGAGGGGGGGGGGGTGAGGCAGTTTTCTCCAGAGAGACAAATCCATTAGAATCATAATTGTTATTATACTTAGGACTGCTCTGTGTACTTGTCGAAGAAGCAGATCTGAAAGATCAATACAAAACATATCTAGAATGAAAGATGTTAACTGTAAATCTGTAACATTCGATTTCTGCCGAGGTGCTACACCATGTTTGTGCTTAATGCAGAAATGGCTTCACTTCTCCATTAATGCCTATTGTCTGTAAAAGTGTATGAAAAACACAAACCTCACCTGTATTTCCCTAGTGCAGGAATGCCCCAAAAGACGTTTGTTGTAATTAAGAAAAAAAAAAGAATATGTCAGGCTCAGTTGACAAGCATAAGGATCCTTAAAGTGGTTGTATAGTCAAAATTGTTGCTTTCAGTGTAATTGTGCATGTCATTATTGTAAACCGATTGCTATTAGCCTTTTTTATCTTACCTGTTTACTTGTGAAGTTACAGCTGCATTCACGAGTGGGGACATGTACCACGCATGCACCAGATCCCCGTTCATTCCGACAAGCAGAGCCTCTGCCTGAAAAAAACTTTGTTTATGTCAGGGCTGCGTCATTTCCTCATGTAGACGTCAGCCCCGACCTCATGCGATGCTTCGTCCTCATTACTCACAGGCTTGAATATTGTGACCGTAGTGTGCACGCGCGGGATTACACAGACAAGAAGAAACTGTGGGCGGAAATTCAAATTGAATAAGACGCGGAAGACCACAACCCGAGATGGCGCGGGCTTACTAAAGGAACAAGTTCACCAGTTTATACAGTAAGACAAATAATGTGGATAAACATATAGCGATCAATCGATGTAGAACTATATGGTCATTAAGAATATGTAAATTGTTATTATAGTATCGGAGGGTTTACTGTCGCTTTAATATTAAAAAAAGTGACAGTTATTTTCAGCTCAGAGACAATTAGATGTGAAACTTGCACTCACATGGCTGAAAATAAAGCTCCTTATACTTGCAATAAAACTTTGTGAATTGAGCCCATTACATAAACTAATTTGTGTTGCAGCAGATACGTCTGGAAGGTTACTGCTATAGATTTATGAATGCTTGTGGTCATAAGTAAACAAATAAAATAATCAAACCATTATAAAGAGGTTGCAAGGGTTCTGCTAAAATGTTCAGGTCTGTGGCAGAGGGATATGGATTTATTTATACAGTCATGGTTACTGATCTTCACGATGCTGGGAATTTAGAGGGGGTCTGGCAGCCTTCAGGCCATCAGTCTAATGATAATCTGGTTACTATAGACTGTTTTTTTCCTTGGTAACTCCTGAAGAATATTCAGCAAATGAGGGGAACTTTGCAACAGCAACACAGATAAAAATATATATTTTTTTTTTGTGGAGGAGGAGGAGCGGGCTATCCAAGACTTTATTAGAGAGATTTAACCTTGCTTCCTCTTCTCCTCACAGGCTTTAACCAGAAACACAGTTTGCACTTTCACAGTGAAGAGATCACACTATTTATGCTCATATTGATATTCTACAGTGCCGTTTATTGTATAGCTGCCTGCTATCAGGAGCCTTTGCGTGGATATATGTTTTATTTTTTTACTATTTTTTTTTTTTTTAGCTCTGTTCAAAACATACAGTATATTATTACAATAATGTTATTGTAGCACAAACTATACTATCTAGTTGGCTGGTCATGCTTTACTTAAGAATTATGGGGGGGATCATAAAGGATGTCATAGACACCCTTTAGAATTCTGTCAGGTTGCTTCTGATTGTGAATTCTTGTGGTGATTTATGTACCTGTCACTTACTGGACATTCCTTCTTCAGTGCGCTCTCTCTCTCCCTGGCTACTGCACCCATCACACTGACACGGCACGTGGCTGAGGAGACTTGTAGTGTGGTCGGTGAAACATATGGGGGAACTACTTGACTGTTTATTGACAACACATTGCAGTGGGTGGATCCATAACTGCTATTCAGTCAAATAGTGGCTTTCAGATCTGTCCACAGCCATGCACTGTAATTTACAAATATGGAGGACCTGCTTGGAACTAGTCTTAGTTCCCTATAAGGTTCCACCCACTAAGTGACTCAAGTCCTATTCCAAATATGGGCATTGACATATTTTGGTAATGACATCACCACTATCTCCGACCTCTGTGTTTACGGTTTAGCTTTAGCAATCTACCGGCAATTACCGCTCAATGTACACTGCAAAAAGCCAGGTAAGAATACGTTATTGCAGATGAGACAATTGTTTTATATAGTTGTCCTTTAGATTTACCAAAACCATATAATATGAGGTCAAACCTAAACACTTTCAATTTGTATGCAATCAAGCAGACCCTTGCACTACATAATTGAAAATAAATCTAAAGAAAATTTAAAATTAAAAAAATATAAAATTTAAGTAAAAAAATATCCCAAATTTTCAGTTGTCCCCAGAACAGTAGTCTTCCAATGGGGACACTAGTTCTGGTGACACCCCAGGATTTCCTCACTTTGGAGTGATTTTCTGTCCCTTCCTGTTTTGGCTATGGGGCAAGAAGTAAAGGGAAATCTCCCCAATGGGACACAGAGGGGAAAACCAAAAAAACATGATCCTTTAGTTCTATGTTTTTAATGATTTCTAAACACATAGGCCCAGATTCTCAAAGGGCTTACGACGGTGCAACGCAATGTACGCCGTCGTAAGTCCTAATCTGGGTCGTTGTATCTATGCGACTGATTCTTATGCCCCGTACACACCATCACTTTATGTGATGAAAAAAAATGACGTTTTTAAAAACGTCACTTTAATTGACCGTGTGAGGGGGGAAAACGTCGTTTTATGTCTTCTAAAAAACGACCAAAAAAAATTGAAGCATGCTTCAATTTTATGTGTCGTTTTTCAAAACGTCAACTTTTACTTCACAGAAATTGACCGTGTGTAGTAAAAAACGTTGTTTAAAACGACGTTTTTTCACCCGTGCATGCCCAGAAGCTACTTATGAAGCAAGCTTCAATGGAAAAAGTGGTGAGAACGTAACCTCGCTTTGCTAGAACATTGTGAGAAAAACGATTGTGTGTAGGCAACTTCGTCTTTGAAAATTGAAGTTTCAAAAACGTAATTTTTTACTTCACAGAAAATGTCGTTTTTTTTTCATCACATAAAGTGATGGTGTGTACGGGGCATTAGAATCAGTTACACATAGATATCCATTAGATCCGACAGGCGTAAGGCTCTTACGCTGTCGGATCTTAAATGCATTTTTTTTTTCGCCGCTAGGTGTCGTCTCCGTCGTTTTTCCTGTCGAGTATGCAAATTAGCAAAATACGCAAATTCCCGAACGTACGCACGGTCGACGCAGTGAAGTTACAACATTTACGTTAGATTTGCGACGCGTAAAGTTGCCCCTGCTATATGAGGGGCAACCAATGTTAAGTATGGCCGTCGTTCCCGCGTCGAAATTTAAAAATTTACGTTGTTTGCGTAAGTCGTCCGTGAATGGGGCTGGACGCCATTTACGTTCACGTCGAAACCAATGACGTCCTTGCGACGTCATTTGGAGCAATGCACCCTGGGATATTTTCAGGACGGCGCATGCGCAGTACGTTCGGCGCGGGAACGCGCCTAATTTAAATGCTCCACGCCCCGTACTCGGCTCATTTGAATTAGGCGGGCTTGCGCCGGGTGATTTACGCCGCCGCAACTTTACAGGCAAGTTCTTTGTGAATAAAGCACTTGCCTGTAAAACTTGCGGCGGCGTAACGTAAACCAGATACGTTACGCCGGCACAGTTTTACGCCCAGATACAAGAATCTGGGCCATATTTGTTATTTTAGTACTACTTTGCTGTTTGCGCCATGATGACTAACTAACAAACCTTTTTATTTACATTTCTAGTTTATTTCAAAGGTGTCTATTTCCTGTGTCATATACTGTACTGTATATTTACTCTTATTTTGTAGTATATTTATTTCTATGTATCCCTACACTCCTGTGATTGGCTTATCATCGTATATTTATTTTCTAAATTTTTATTTTTGCACAGTATGGGGGTTATTTACGAAAGGCAAATACACTTTACACTACAAGTGCACTTGTAAGTGCAGGCGCTATAGATCTGAGGGGGACATGCAAGGGAAATAAAAAACAGCATTTTAGCTTGCACATGATTGGATGATAAAATCAGGAGAGCTTTCCCTCATTTCAGATCTTCCCCTCAGATCTACAGTGACTGCACTTCCAAGTGCCTTTTGTAAATAACCCCTATGTGTCCCTGTTGTTGACTACCTGTCTGGTAAAACAATTGTCAGAAGTCAAATTCTCAATGCTGCTAGGAGCCTACTGATTTAGCAAAAACTTTGTGTAACAAAGTAATACATACAATATATATATATATTTTTAAAGTGACTGTAAACCTAGAATTTTTTCCCCCTAAAAATAACAAACATGTTATACTCACCTGCTCTGTGCAATGGTTTTGCACAGAGCAGCTCATATCCTTCTGTTCTCAGGTCCCCTGATGGCACTCCTGGCTCATCCCCACTGTTGAGTGCTTGCTATGGGGGCACTCGTGCGAGCCCGCTCTGTGTGTCCATAAGGGCTCATTTACACTTGCTTCAAAATATGGCTTTGGACATGCTTTGTTAAAGCTCTCTGATCGCCAGTCAAAGCCTTGTCACTAAATAAAATGGTTAGCTTATTGTTCTGTTTATACCTTGTGCTTGCTTTGCTTTGCTGTGCTTCGGCTTTGCTTTAAAAATGATACCCCATGTCCCTTTAGTGGTGCATTAGTTTACGACAAAGCTCGCTTGAAGCACCTAATGCTTTTGAGAGGCTTTATTTCAGCTTTAGCTTCACTTTGTTTTGGAGAAATTGCAGGTATGAGATATCAACACACACACACAGGGCATCTGCCAAGCTTAAATAAAGCTTCAAAAAAGCACCACCGAAGCCCTAAGACACACAGAGCGCAGCTTGGCCCCACACCTGATTCCTCCTCACTGGTTGTGATTCACAGCCAATGAAGTAGTACCCGTATACCTGCCATATCTAGGTAAATGGGAACAGGAACTAGGGCCATCCAAGAGGAGGAAAAAAAGTACCTGAGACTGGCTTGTTATTCATCGATCGATGCTAAGACAATAGAGATGTGTTTTAATCTTCTTTCTAGATGGTACGTTACCCCACAGAGAGCGCAAAGTTTTGGAGCAGATGTGCCCCCCCCAACGTGCTGGAGGGGGTGCGATGCCCTGGGAACCTTACCGCATCTGTGGTGGGAATGCATAAAGATTCAGCCCTACTGGGAGGGGATTTTTGAGGCAATTTATCAAATTACAGGAGAACACATACAAGCAGAACCATGGTGCTGTCTGTTCCATGATATGGAAAAAACAGTAGCTCAATACAGGAATACTTTAGTTCTGCACTTATTAAATGCATATCAAAATAAATACAACGCTATAAGGCTAGGTTTCCACTACTGCGATTTTGCAATGCGATTTTTGATGCAATGTCATGCGACTGGTGAGAACCATGGGCGAACAAGTTACATCAAAGTCGGCTCGGCTCAGGTGCCCCCATAGCAAGCTTCTTCCTGTGGGGGCACTCATTAGGAGGCAGGGGACAGGAGCACCGATGAGGGACCCGGGTAGAGGAAGAACTGGGTCTACCCTGTGCAAAACCAGTGAAACAGTGCAGTAAGTATAACATGTTATACAAAAAAAAACGAGACTTTACAATCACTTTAATGTGGCAAGCCTAAAAATTGGATGATGCTCTATAAAACAGTGATTGGATGAGTTGGAAATCTATCATTAGCCAATCAGACTGTAAAACAGCATATATTGGGACTGATTTAGTAAAGGACTGACGAAGCTAACTTCAAAGTACATTTTCACTTTTTTTTGGTGCATGAGATGAAAGAAAGTGAAAATGTATTTTGCTAAGAATACACAATCATTTGTGAGGTAAATGAAACAATTAAAAAAAAAACAAAAAAAAACAACAGTATTTTGCTTGCACATGATTGGTAATTGAAGTCAGCATAACGTCACCTCTTTTTCTAAGCTACTGTAAGTACATTTTCTCTCTGCAGAGGGGATATTTTCTTTCATCTCTTTCACTAGGATTACAATTTTCTGTGCAACATGAAAATTTACTTAAAAAAATTAACATACTCTGCTCCTTCAGAAATTTAGTAAATTAGGGTCAATGTTGCATTCCAATTCCGTTGCATTTAGATTTTTATAGCAGTGTTTAACATACACATTGTAGATAGTACAATCAGATTGTAACTTTTGTGCTTAGCTTCTAGAGTGAAAGTTTATGTTCTGTGAGCTAGTCAGACTCTATAGTATTGCACAGTGATTCCAAACTAACACGTCTATGTAAACAAGGAGAGTCTCAGCTCAGGTATGTTCCAGTGAGCAGCCAGCTAAAACAAGGACCTGCAATAATGACTAGCGGTATCACCAGCATGGAAATTCCATGTGTAAATCACACAAAATGCTGAGAAGAATTACAAATTACAAATTACAAAGGAAAAATAGTTCTGATACTTGTATCTCAAAGAGATTGTCTAATAATGCTACTTTTGTAGTGTCAAATGCAAACATACTCTATATTGTTTATACATTCAATTCCAGATTTTTTTTTTAATTTGTTGCCCAAATGAACTTATTTAGGGGCTGTAGTTTTATGGGGAAACAACAATCACAGACTTCAATTGAAGATGGTAATTAGTGTTTGAAAGTGTAATTACACAAAACAATGACCACTACTTTTTGGTTAAACAGCTAACACTGTTAATTCAACACACACTGTTGTGTGTCACTGTCACTGTTGTGTGTCACTGTTTAATACTACTTACGTAAATACATCATTTTTCACATTTCACAATTTTTAGCAGTAAATGTAAATTTAAAAGGCTAAATACATTTGTTAGACCAGGCTTAATTCTACACATATTTATAGTGTAGCATGAAGCCCCCCCCCCCCCTTCATTGTATAAAAGAATGTTTATTCTGTATGAACTGTGTTGATTTACAACAGTGTCATTCATGTCTGATATTGTTTACATTCATTCACTACAAGCCCCATCTTCCCTCACTGCAGAGTGACATGTGTCGATGATCACACCTCCCTCTCCTTCCTGTAGTCCTTCTGCACATCCTCCATGAGATCAGTGTTACTGAACTTATTTTCCAAAAGGTACATTAACCAGTTGCCGACTTCCCCATGTACATATACAGCAGGGCAGTAAATTGCTGATCGCCGCCATTACTAGTAAAAATAAATAGATAAATAAAAATTCCGTAAAACTATCCCATAGTATGTAGATGCAATAACTTTTGCGCAAACCAATTTATATACGCTTATTGGAATTTTTTACCAAAAATATGTAGCAGAATACATATTGGCCTAAACTGATGAAGAAATTAAATTTTTTTATATTTTTTTATTGGATGTGTTTTATAGCAGAAGGTTAAAAAAAAAATATATTTTTTCAAAGTTGTAATTTTTTGGGAGGGTTTATAGCACAAAAAATAAAAACCGCCGAGGTGATCAAATACCACCAAATGAGATCTATATTTGTGGGAAAAAAAGGACATCAATTTTATTTGTGTACAGCGTCGCACTACCGCACAATTCTCAGTTACAATAAAGCAGTAACTTATTGCAAAAAATGGCCTGGTCATGAAGGGGGGGTAAACCTTCCGTGGCTGAAGTGGTTAAGCCTTTTATAAATTTATAACTTAACTCTAACAACTTTAGAGTTTACATAACATTACTGTCTAAAATTGCAACTTTACTTAATTATAATATTCAAAAGCCTGTACACATCAATAGTATTGTTAGTGCACTTACACTGCACTTTTTAGCCCAGGTCAGGTACACTTTGTTTACATTGTTATGGTAGCTGCTACTATTGATTGGCTCTGTATATAGGCCGTGTTGAGTTTTCCAAGAAATATGCAGGTAACGTCATTAAAGCTGGGTTCACGGAGGGGCTCACAGTAGGGGTCTGGTGCGTCCCTGTTCACTATTTCAGGTCCGATTTCAGTCTGAATTATTGGCTGAATTCAGACCTGAAATGGATCAGAAGACGCACAGGACTTCTGTGCAATTCGCGCGAGAGCCGCTCCGGAAATGTGTGAACCGGCTCCATAGAGGGCCAGTCACAATCTCCTGAAATGCGAATTGGATGCAGAAAATTTCCATTGCATCCAATTCGCAATACTGTGAACGAGCCTTAGGGTTTTGATGTAACTTCATTTATTATACACTAATAACTAAATATAATCTAAACAAATAAAAAAGGAAAACCCAAAAAGAATAAAATACAAATATTTAATCATTTGAAGGATGTAAGAACCTGGCACTAATTGCAAAATATATTTCAGGGGGAATATGGGAAATAATAACCTTACAATAGCAATTTTTAATAACATTACAATAGTGATTTAACGACAAACAGTTTTAGAGACAATATTGCAACTTTTTTTTACATTGCTGGACAGTGAGGGAAAGTCCCCTTACATTGGTGGTCAGTGAAATGAGGCTCCCATTACACTAGTGTTTAGTTGGAAAAGAGCCCCCTTACATTGGTGTTCATTGAGAGAAATTCCCCCTACATTGGTGGTCAGTAGGACTAGGGCCCACTTACATAGGAGGTCATTGGACAGAGGACCCAATTACATTGATGGTGTGGAGGAATGGTACCCTTATGTTGTTGATCAATGGAGGATGGGCCCCCTTACGTTGGTGTGCATTGACAGAAGGGCCATTACATTTGTGTTTATTGGGAAGGAAACCCAATTACATTGGTGGTCTGTGGGGAAGGACACCCCTACATTGGTGTTCTGTGGTTATTTACATAAACCAAGATGTGTAGAAAAGATACTAAATCTGCTGCTGGCTCTTTTTAACTTTGAAACTACGCAGATAGCGTTGGGCATAGGTCAGTTCACTCATGGAGTAAACATGGAGTTCCAGTCCAGCTGGTCACGTTGGCCAGCGGGTGGAGCCAATCAGCTGGTCCAGTGGACTCGATCTCCCTTCGACCACCTGTGATCGTTCCCCACAGTGACATAACGGGGATCTGACTGTGTAATAAAAGGGGTGTTCCACCCACAATTTCACTTTTTAAATATAAATACCCCTGTAATACACAAGCTTAATGTAGTCTAGTAAAGTTAGTCTGTAAACTAAGGTCCGTTTTGTTAAGTTGTTAGAGCATTTAGTTAGTTTATAATCTAGAATTAGACCGCGGCCATCTTAAGTGTGGGCATCATGAAGCCAGACTGTATGACTTCCTGGATTTCAGCCTTGCAGATTTCGCACATGCTCAGTGCTGCACAAGCGATGTAATAGGTTTCAGACAGGTTTCCATAGCAATGGAAGTGTCAGAGGAAGTTGCCGCCCCTTCTCTATGCAAATAGGCTATTTGCAAGGACTACTGGGATACATGATGCCTATCCCAGAAACCCTACCGAATAGCCTTGTGACTTAATAGCCTAGGCTAATAAGGAGGAGGAAGTAATGAAGGACTACAAAATAAAGGTATTTACAAGCAACAAAATAAATAAAAATTGTCCATTCTGAACACTATGAGATTAGTGCACGCAGCACAGACAAACATAAAAAAATGGGTGGAACTCCACTTTAAGGCAGATCTCCATTCTGACAGGGAAGATCACATGGATCCTGTCTTTCTGCTATGCAGGGAGATAGATCTGTGTGTTGTCCCAGTGAGCCCTTCCCCCATACAGTTTGAACACACAGTGAAGGAACACAGTTAACCCCTTGATCGCCCCTGGTGTTAACTTCTTTCCTACCAGCGTCATTAGTATAATAACATTTTTAACACTACTATAGTAACGCCACTGGTTCCCAAAAAATGTGTCAAAAATGTCTGTTAGATGTCCGCTGCAATGTCGCAGTCCCGCTAAAAATCACTGATCGCCACCATTACTGGTTAAAAAAAAATAAGAAAAATGCCATAAATCTATCCCCGATTTTGTAATGTGATAATGTTTATGCAAAACAATCACTATATGCTTATTGTTTGTTTTATTTTTTTTACCAAAAATATGTAACAGAATACATATCGGCCTAAACTGATGAATACATTTTTTTTTTTTTTTTGGAAATGTTTTATAGCAAAAAGTATATATTTTTTTTAAATTGTCGCTTTTTTTGTTTATAGCGCAAAAAATAAACCGCAGAGGTAATCAAATACCACCAAAAGAAAGCTCTATTTTTGTGAAAAAAGGACATCAATTTTGTTTGGGTACAACGTCACACGACGGCACAATTGTCAGTTAAAGGGACGCAGTGCCGAATCGCAAAATTTTGCCTGGTCATTAAGGGGATAAATCCTTCCAGTGCTGATGTGGTTAATTAATGTTGGCTATGAACTTTATTACATCAATAAGCAAACACAGAGCTGCTTGTTTTGATTGTGTGTTATTCAACTATGGCAATCTTGCTGAAACTCTCAGCCCAAAGACTCACTTTTCATTTTCTACGCTGTGCTTAACCTAATAATGATTCTATGTTACAAACAGCAATAATATCTTTCAGCATACTTAATCAGAATAGACTTAATACTGTCACTACTTATTAACCTCTGTTGAAAAGCTAGAAGTTTTTTTTTCCTCTCTCTCTCTCTGGCTCCCTTTCTATCTTGTTATTGTTGGCACTGGTAGGCTGCTTGAGGGGGAAAAAAGCCAGCTCTGGCGTGGACCAAAGTAATGCAGATTCTGGAGACATGATTAGAAAAACATAATGTTTTATGAAATTATTGAATACATGTTTAAGTCAGCTGTGAGGTTTATAAAATTCAAATGAGTACACATTAGTATTCATAAATGTTATTCTCCACCCTGAAAGGAACAGACTACCATTACTGACTTTTGCATTTTAAAGCGGTATTAAACCCAAAAGTAAGCATTTATTATATTTCAGCTTACATATTCATAGATGTGATATCTGCATTCATTTTATTTTTTTTAGGCTTTCTTTACCTTATTTTCACCTGGAGATCTGGCCAATACATCTGTTGTTTTGCATTAGAACAAGCTTTCCTGCTAAATTTTCAGTTAGCGTACTGAGACAAAAATCTACCACTGACAGGGATACTTCAATGGTCAGCTTTTATTTATTAATTAAAGTGAAACTAGACTGTTACTGAAAACAGTAATTCATTTTTAATATTCAAAGCAAATTCCCCCATCCATCCATGTTTCCATGCTTTATTCTTTATGAAAAATACAGTACACTATATTACCAAAAGTATTAGGACACCTGCCTTTACACGCACATGACCTTTAATGGCATCCCAGTTTTAGTCTGTAGGGTTCAATATTGAGTTGGCCCACCCTTTGGAGCTATAACAGCTTAAACTATTCTGGGAAGGCTGTCCACAAAGGTTAGTGTGTATGTCTACGGGAATGTTTGACCATTTTTCCAGAAGCACATGTGTGAAGTTAGGCATTGATGTGGACGATAAGGCCTGGCTTGCAGTCTCCGCTCAAATTCATCACAAAGGTTTTCTTTTGGGTTGAGGTCAGGACTCTGTACAGGCTAGTCAAGTTCCTCCACCCCAAACTCGCTCATCCATGTTGTTATGGACCTTGTTTGTGCACTGGTGCACAGTCATGTTGGAACAGGAAGGGACCATCCCAAACTGTTCCCACAAAGTTGGGAGCATGAAATTGTCCAAAATGTCTTGGTATGTTGATGCCTTAAGAGTTCTCTTCACTGAAACTAAAGGGCCAAGCCCAACCCCTGTAAAACAACCCCACGCCATAACCTCCCCCCTTCCACCAAATGATTTGGACCAATGCACAAAGCACTGATATGCAGCACTGATAGGTGGCACTGATGGGCCCTGATAGGTGGCACTGTAGGCCAAGGGTTGCAAGTTACCTTTCGCCTGATTTGATCACTCAGAGGCTGTGATCTTGTCCTATTACATGACCACACTGGGTGGGAGAGTAGTTCTAGAATGGATGTGATGAGAGGAACTCAATCATAATTCCGGTTTGGCAAGAGGCCACTTTGTTTGTAATACAGCTGTTGTTGAACTTTGCCGCCAGAGGAAACTGTAGCTCCTATCTACTCTGGAATTGTAAACACTCTCAATGTGCAATAAAGTGTGCAATAGTACAGATGTACTTAACCTAGGAACTTTCCTTTGTAGACGGACATTGCAGCACAAGACTGCTCAACCTGTAGGGTTACATAGCTTGACTCCCAGTGAGAGTTCCACTAGATACACCAAAATTACATAAATGCTACATTTGTGCTCCTGAAGTAATAGACAGACACTTCTCTAGGATAAAGTTCTTTTTACTAAGGCAGTTAAACAAATTATAGATGCACTCTTCATTAGTCTGTCCATACAAGTACAGTTACGGTAAATCACATAATTGGATTGTGGTAGAATTGGCTGTCCTGCGGTATGAAACTCTCTCCCCAGCGAGTTCACAAAACTTAAAGGAACACTAAAGGTTCATTTTTTATTAGATCAATTGATTGCTGTAAGCTAGAGAATTTAAATATCGCTTACCTCGTTTTTCCTTTTGACCTCCAAAATACAGTAATCCAGGTTTGAAAATGCCATTTGCTGTCACTCCTCTTCTTGCTTTCCACCAGCATCTGAGCCGTTTTGCATGGTGGAAAGCAGAATGTGTTCACCCCCTCCCTATGACTACAGCCCTGCGTGAAGATGCTCTCTTATCCCTCACAGGCATGGAGGCTAAGCCTAATGGGAACTGTAGTTCCCATTAGGCCGTGATGTAGCAAGAATAAATGCGCACCGCAAACCAGGAAGTCAGTGAGAATAATGATTCAGGAGTGACAGAGGTGAATAAAACAGCTCAATTTCAACAGGTATCAAATGCAAAATATTATTTTTTACTTTATCAGCTACTGTTAGACTTTAATTTAAGAGGAAAATATTTTTGTCTTTACAACCCCTTTAAGGGGCATAAGATACATAGTGCAACCCATACCTAGGTTGGAAATGTCCATAGTAACAAATTCCATAGTCACTGGGGTCCCTGAAGTAGGCCCATTTAAGGGAGGTAGCAATATGTCCCGAAACATGAGCTCCAATGAGACACAAGCCCTGGGCCGGCCTTTGCAGATGTATTTATACCCAAAGTACAGACGGATGTAACACATCTGCAGAGGAAGAAGTCATACACGACTCAACTCTGCAGCATTTATCCAGATATTTAAGCAGTACACTATAAAAATCATAACATGGCAAAACACAAGAAAATTATGAAGACCAGAAAGGAGTTACCCCTTCACCAAAGAAAGCGCATTTGACTCTTATGCTTAGCATGAAAAGGTCCATCTTATCTGGAAAGTGAGGACACTAGAGGGGCATGGGTCACACATCACTTTGTTATGTTTTTCAGCACCATGGCACTTTCGTTAATCTAGAAGCACGGAGCACTTTATAAGGAAGACACTGAGTGGATATATCACATTGTTTGCATTATATTTGGACACTAATATTAATATTTCTTTAAATGTTATTTTTGTTGTGGTTGGCAAAGTGATGTGCTGTGTTATAATTTACAGATGACTCATTTAGTAGGCCCCTGCTTGTACGTCACTGGTAAAGGGAAAAGGGACCCAATACTATTCAGTGGCTCCTTTGAGGGTAGTGCTACAGTAGTAAAATGTATTCAGCATTATAAAACAAGTACATCTGAATGTGACTAAAGAAAGATCCTATACAGATATACAATCATAAAAAAAAATTGTAAAAACTTCCAGTTTGCCCAGTGTATTGCAGTTGTTATCTGCTGGTTTTAACTGTTATTATTTTTTATCAAACACACTTTAGGTGTTTGTTCAAATCCAGAATCAGAAGAAGATACATAGAAAAATGGATTTCTATTTTCAGTGAAAAGCACACCTATGTTTTTAATCTATTTTCCTCCTTTTTAACTAAAAGAGGTACCGTATTCTGCCTTTGTACACTATCCTGGCAGACTAAGGGCCAGATCACATTGGTGATCCTGTCACTGGGAGCAGTTCACAAGTGACAAGATTGCTAAGATAACAGGGCATGCTTACGCAGGCCATAGATGATACATTGTTCTTTCCTTCTACGGAAGTAAATTACTAGATTCCCCCACATTCAATGTTGATGTTGAAAATTTCTCCCGCTGCGCTATTGTATTCTACCAGCAAGGGGGGGGTCGTTGGGAGCATTCCTGGCTGGTAGAATACGATGGTTACTACTAGCTGGTATAGCCGCTGGCAGTAACCATATGTAGAAAAATTAGACATGCTGTTTTTACCCAAGTTAATCGCCATAACCAGTGCTGGAGTTCTGCTCAGTGATGGAGTATGCTGCCATAGAAAGAGTGGTCTATTTAGCGATCTGCTGCTGGCGATTTGCCACCAGATATAGAATTTCCAGTGTTACAGGAACCCAATTTCAGCTATTTAGAGATCAAAGTAGATGTGATCTGATACCAGTCTTTATCCCTGGTGATTTTGACTGCTGAAGTGAGGAGATTTTTATATTTAGTAGTAAATAATTGATAAATGCATCCATTATTATTATTGATTTACATAGTGGCACTATTGCATCTGTATTGAAAATATTAAAGATATTTCTTAATCATACTTTAGGGGACACAGGATGTTTTCAGGAAGATAGGGTTATGCAGCTGAATTTAAAGAGATTAGACAGAAGAAAAAGCTGTAAGGACACGTTCATTATATTCCCTCACACTCCCATCATACCTGTTTATTTATAGTCGTGGCCCTCTGACCGAGAGAGATGTGGATCACATAAACACGCAACACGACTTACAACATAAATAGACCTAAAGTGTGCTTGTCAGTATGCCAAGAAAAGGGGGCATACCCAAGGTAAGAAATGGGTAGTTTATTGAAGAAGGATATGCTGAGAAGTGCCCTGAAAAAGGGGAGGGCGGGAGGGTGCCGAATGCGATTGAATGCGCAGACTCATGAGGTGAGCTGGGAAGAATCGGCCCAGTGACGTGTAGTACCGCACACTGAACCAACAAAGAGCATGTGTAAGTGGGCTGCTTAAATACCCTCCGGGATTCTCTCCTAAACTCAGACCACCATATTGGCCTTCTTATTTTACCTATTGTTCTTAGGAGAAAGTAGGTCTTCTCTTTCCTCTTACATAGTTACTTTAGTTAATCTGGTTGAAAAAAGACACAAGTCCATCCAGTTCCACCAACATAGAAAAAAAACCCAAAAAGAACAAAATAAAACCTACCCACACACACACTTAGAAAACATCCATATATACAATCCTATACCCACAGTTGATCCAGAGGAGGGCAAAAAACAACAACAATAAAGCATGATCCAGTTCAATCCAGCGGGGGGAAAAAATCCTTCCTGATTCCCCTACAGGCAATCGGATGTTCCATGGATCAACTTCACCTATAAATACTAGTATCGGGTTATATTATGTGCATTTAAGAAAAGAATACAGGCCTTTTTAAAACCGATAAATACCTTATTTTATAGTGCCACTTGGCAGTCACATGACCGGCTGTCTCTTTCCTCCTCTCCTCCTCCCGGCTAACGTCAGTGGTGGTTTCTTGTATCCACCCGTTTTGCAGTCAGACCTCGAGAGGAGAGAGATGGCTGGTCACGACTGCCGTTCGGCGCTATAAAATACGGTATTTATCAACTGATTTTTTACAAAACACATACAGTGGGGCACAGCATTTATTATGACAGAGGGGATGATAGCAACAACACTAAGTGGGTTAACAACCACTTTCAATCTCTTTTCCTCTGGAAACTGTGTGTCTCAAGGGTGGACACTATTTTGCACGCAGATAAAAAAATGATAACCATAAATGCAAAACAAATATAAATCAATTATAAATTCCTGCAGTGAAAAAAGTCCTTGATAATATCTATATGACTGTACGTGATGTATCCCTTCACCATTGATTGTGGGTGTTCATAATATAAGGTGATTTGATCCCTTTCTTCTTGTGTCACCTCTGTGCTCTCTGGCCTCTCACCTTAGATATGCTTTATTACAGCATATGCTGACATCTCTCAAGGATGGTGTAATGGTATTAAATCGTCTCTAGGGGTCCTGTGTGTTTTCTCAGTGCTCTGCTCTCTATTGTGGTAGTGCAGGATCTATGATAATCCTAAAGGGTCCTCTTTTATATCCTCCAGGTGGGAATGTATGAAGAAAGAAGAATGCTCTTGTAGTGTGATACCATTTCAACAAGTTTATTAAAAGATTAAACAGCATGCACTCACATTTAAAAATGTGTTGCGTCACGCTCACGTGGCTTCTTTAGGGGGAAACGGCTTTTTAAATGTTCATGCTTTTTTATCTTTTAATAAACCTGTTGAAACTATCACACTACGAGAGCATTCTTGTTTCTTCATACATTCCAATACCATTACACCAACCTTGAGAGATATCATCATATGCTGAAATAAAGCATATCTAAGGTGAGAGGCCTGGGAGCACAGAGGTGACTGAAAGAAAGGGATCAAGTCACCTTATATTATGAACACCCACAATCAATGGTGAAGGGATACATCATGTACAGTCATATAGATCATATCAAGGACTTTTTTCACTGAAGGAATTTATATTTGATTTATATTTATATTTGTTTTGCCTTTACGGTTATTATCTCTTTATCTGTGTGCAAACTGGTGTCCATCCTTGAGACACATGGTTTCATTATGGCACAGAAACCACTTTAATTGTACCATTATATTAAGGACATTCATCGCTGAAGCAATTCAATTGGTTTGTTTCACAGTTATTACATTTTTTACCTGCGTGCGGATTCACTAGTGTACATTCTTGAGACACATGGTTTCATCTTTCTTGACACAGAAATCACTTTATTGGTATTGTTGTTGTTTTGATTGACAGCGCAACATTACCCACTGTTCACAATTATACTCATTAGCCACGGATATGCTATATAGTGAGAGCAGCTGTCCTATATCATTTTTTTTAGTTCACACAGTGGTGGCACAAGAGTAACACACAATATACATTTAATGGCTTACATAAACTACTCATGAGGAACCAGAAGTTTCACAGCTCGAAGAGTAGCCGGTCAGAATTTAGCAGACTTCACTAGAAGTGTGTCTTCTCTTGAAGTCCATTAAAAAAAGCCATGGATCCTTCCCCTCTGTTCTTATGATCAACATCTATTGTTGCTTGCTACAAAACTGAGACATGATGGAGGAAGAGGGAGGGGCTATTTTTGGTTGTCTTTACATTGTTCAATCTCCAGAAAGGCAGCTGTATAACCTTATGTACCTAAATGCATCCTGTTTCCCTCCAGGAAAAGTATTTTATGACGTGTAAACTTCTGTTGTGTTATGTGGATAAAGCTTATGCTGTATATAAAAAATAATTACCTCTTCACTTCTATATTTTCCTTGGGGGGGGGGGGGGGTGAAAGTTGCAAATTTTGCATAGTTCATTATAATGTATGTTAGTGCTTCATGTAGATTCCAGATTACACTGTGTATTTTGCAAACAAAACAACAAAATTGGCAAAAATAATACACAAAATTTGTGATTTTATTAAAAAGCTGCAAGGAGACGCAATATAAATTAAACACCAGGAATACATTTCTTAGGACATTTATTTAATCTATGCCCATGACCATTTCTAGGGTAATAAAACAGAGGTTTAGGTCTGATGATCACCATCAAAACAAAGGGTCTAGACATGAGCCTATGTGATTTTTGATCTAAACCAGGTGTATTGAATTAAAATTCATGGGGGTCCGACCAGTAAAACTTTCTTCCATCAGAGGTTCGAACCAAATTTTTTTCAGTACTCTCTTTCTATATGACAATTCTTTAATTCAGTGCCCTCAGTTTCCCCCACACATCACAGTCCCTCACTTCACATCAGTTTCCCCTTCACAATAGTGTTCTTAGGCCCCCTGCACATCACCATCACCCTTTACAATAGTGTACTGAACCCCCTTCACATCACACACCTCCTTTATTCGCAGCAGTCCCCCCCCCCCCTTCAGATCATCACCCCCACTGCACAGTGTCCTCTGCCCCTTCACATCCCTCCCCCACAGTACTGTCCTCTGCCAATTTCACAGCACTCTCCAACAGAACTGTGCCCCCTTCATATCACCCCTCACAGTACTGTCATTTGCCTCTTCACATCACCCCCCCAGCAGAACTGTGCCCCCTTCACATCCCCCCCACAACACTGCCCCCCTTTACATCTCCCTCCACAGCACTGCCCTCCTTTACATCTCCCGCCACAGCACTGCCTTCCTTTACATCTCCACCAACAGCACTGGTCTCCCTCACATCTTTACACCCCCCCCAACACTAGTATGCTCTGCCCTCCTCAGATTAACACCCCCCACAGCACCGCTCCCTCCCTTTACATCACACTTTCCCTTCATAGCACTGCCCCTCTTCACATTTTACCTCTACCCCAGCACTGCCCTCTCTTTGTATCACTGCCCCTCTTCAAATTCCCCCCTCCCAGCACTGCCTCTCTTCACATTTTACCCCCCCACACACACACACAGCACTGCCCCCCTTCACATCATTCCCCCCACACACACAGCCAGAGTAGTGTTCTCTGCCCCACCGCACTCTCCTACATTAGACAGAGTGGGGAGCGGGAGACAGAGCATTTCTGGACTGACTGTGGGAGGCTTAGTATTGAACGGAGTGCAGGAGCTGCCAGGGTTAACCTTTTGTGTTAATCAGCAGGTTATTGGCTGTTAGGACCGCCTTGCTGCCAATCACCTGTTGGTTAACTTGAAAAGTTACCCTGGTTGCTCCTGCACTCTGTTCAATACTATGTGTCCCAAACTCGATCCAAAAATGCTCTGCCTCCCGCTCTCTGCTCGGTCTAGGGTAGGACAGTGAAGGAGGGCAGAGGACACTACACTGCCTGTGTGTGGGGGGAAAGATGTGAAGGGGCAGTGATGGAGACTGGCGGCTCTTAAATGGCTTGACCGTGGGTCTGGATGGAGCAGTGGCTCTGTCCTCATCCAGACCGCGGTCTGCCATTTAGTGATGCCTGGTATAAACCATCAAAATTAAGGATTTAGGCTTGAGCTTGGCTTGAATTAACAGCCTATGCATATGCAGGTGAATTTTTTTTTAAGAAGGGGATAAGCTGCACTGAGGAGTTAGTAACATAAACTGTATCTTACAGAATGTGAAAAGATTTTTGCTAGTACATGGTTGGTTGAAGTGAATGCAGCTTCATCTTATTTGCAGAGTTAATTTTGGCAGCAAATTTTGATTTAGTTTAGTCTTAGCCTTGGTATAAAGGTTTTAGTCCCATTTTAGTCTTCTGCAATTGTTTAAGTTTTAGTCGTATTTAGTCGACTAAATCTCCAGTACATTTTAGTCAACTAAAACTAATTTTAGTCGCCGAAAATCGAATGAATGCAATTGAATTGTAATGCATTAGTTAACATTTCTCTACAATTTCCAAACTCATATATTGCTGGAGTGAAAAATCTAATGTTATTATTTATGTATTGAGGTATGAACATGCACTACAGACCAGTGTTAATTTTGAAGTTATATTTCAGTTTAGGTTTAGTCTTATGTCGCGTACACACGACCGTTTTTTTATGACGAGAAAAATGCAATTTTTTAAATTGGTCATTAAAAACGACCGTGTTTAGGCTCCAGAACATTTTTCTCGACGTGAAAAATGGGCATTAAAAATTTAGAACATGCTCTATTTTTTCTCGTCGTTTTTCACGTCGTGAAAAACAGTCGTGTGTAGGCTTTAATGATGGGGAAAAAAACGTGCATGCTCAGAAGCAGGTTATGAGAATGAAAATTTGCATAATCAGCCCAAAGGGTGTCGCCAATCGAATGGAACTTCCCCTTTATAGTGCCGCCGTACGTGTTGTACGTCACGGCGTTTTGCGCAAGCATTTTTTTTTTTACGATCGTGTGTATGCAAGGCAGACTTGACAAGAATCATGTAGAGAAAAACATTGTTTTTTCCATGAAATAAAAAATGGTCGTACGCGGCATTAGTCTTTTGACTAAAATCCAGTTTTAGTTTTAGTCCCATTTTAGTCTTTTGACTAAAACGGCATTTTAGTTTTAGTCGTATTTTAGTCATCTCAATTGCTTTAGTTTTAGTCATATTTTAGTCGACTAAAATAGTATTCATTGAGTCGACTAAAATGTTTTATTCATTTTAGTAGGCAAAATTAACACTGCCTATTTGCTATGCTTGATTACCGCTCACTCTACAAAGTGAACAGCCTATAGTTCTTTAGTAAATCAACTGCAGTGAGTACAGACACATTCCACACATGCAAACATCTGTTTTAATCTCTTGAGCTATCACCGAACTTGACTTTTTTGGAACAACATTTAAGCACCATGTATATCTTCAGTTAGGTCCATATATATATTGGGACACAGGCACAATTTTCATACTTTTGGCTCTGCATGCCACCAGAAAAAAAATCAAACAAAACAATCCAAATTAATTTAAAGTGCAGACTTTCAACTTTAATTCAAGGGGTTGAACATAAATATCAAGTACAAATTTTAGGCACTGCAACCATTTTTATACACAGTCTCCTCATTTTCAGGGGCTCAAATGTAATTGGACAAATGAATATAATCATAAATTGTTCATTTTTAATATTTTGTTGAGCATCCTTTATGGACAATGACTGCCTGAAGGATGGAACCCATGGACATTACCAACGACTGGGGTTCCTCCTTTCTGATGCTTTGCCAGGATCTAACTGCAGCTGTCTTCAGTTGTTCTTTGTTTGTGGAATCTTTCTGGCTTTAGTTTTGCCTTCAGCAAGTGAAATGCATGCTCAATTGGGTTGAGATCAAGTGATTGACTCTGTCATTGCAGAATATTCCACTTATTTTCCTTCAAAAGCTCCTCGGTTGCTTTTGCAGTGTGATTGGATCATTGTCCATCTGTACTGTGAAGCGACTTCCAATTAACTTTGCTGCATTTGGCTGAATCTGGGCTGACAGTATATCTCTAAACACTGCAGAATTCATCCAGGTGCTTCTGTCTTCTGTCACATCAATAAACACTAATGACCCAGTGCAACTGGAAGCCATGCTTGCCCATGCCATCATATTGCCTCCACCATGTTTTACAGATGACGTTGTGTGCTCTGTATCATCAGCTGTTCCAAGCCTTCTCCACACTTTTTTTCAGGTTATTCTGGTATAGATTAATCTTAGTTTCATCCATCCAAAGAATGCTTTTCCAGAACTGGTCTGGCTTTTTTGGATGTTTTTTGGCAAAGTCTGATCTGGCTTTTCTATTCTTCAGGCTCATGAATGGTTTTCACCTTGTGGTGAACCCTCTGTATTTGCTCTCGTAACTTGTCTGGATGTTGTGAATGGGTTTTTCTTTACCATAGAAAGGATCCTGCAATCATCCACCACTGTTGTCTTCCATGGTCGTCCAGGCCTTATTATGTTTCTGAGCTCACCAGTGCGTTCTTCTTTCCTCAGAATGTACCAAACTGTTGATTTCGCCACTCCTAATGTTGCTGCTATCTGGCCTATTTCATTTGCATGGACAGCTTCTTTGAACACATGATGTAGGTTCACAGTAATAGATTCCAAATGAAAATACCACACTTAGAATAAACTCCAGACCTTTTACCTGCTTAATTGATGAAGAAATAACTAAGGAGTAGCCCACACCTGGCCATGATACAGCTTTTGGTTTAATTGTCCAAATCCTTTTGGTCCCTTGAAAAAGGGAAGATGACTATTTTTAAGAGCTGTAATTCCTAAATCCTTCCTACGATTGTGCATACCCTCAGATTTAACCTGACAGTGTGCACTTTTAGCCCATATTCATTATATAACGATAGCTTGAATATGTTTTGTTAAATACATGAAAAAAAATCTAATTGTGCCTCTGTCGAAATATATATGGACCTAACTGTATATCTGTTGTTTTGTCATGACTGATATATGGATACACAGTATACACAGTGTGGTATTGTATGTGTATGTGTGAACAGATATTTGAATTACCGTAGATTGATATATGATTTTTAAGGACATATGTACGGATTCTCTATGTTCTTATGATAAACATGCAGTTTAATTCTTTTTAATATTTGTGTTACACAAAACCATTACCACAATATAATTTTTTAGTTAGTGGCTTGCTTCAGACTGGTGAAAATGTGCCCTTAAGCCTGAGAGGCAAATGAAGTATAGCAAAACGTTTGCTACAATAAGTAACACAATGGTTGTCTGTTTATTTTTTTAAACATGTATGATTTTTCTGAATTTTTGAGCATTTAGTTCACAGTGAGAGTTTTAAAGAAATAGCAAGTTCCCCTTATCATCAGAAGTAGTTATTTTTTAATAAACCCAAACTGCTAGCAACGTAACAGCTGCCTACAGCTGAGAGGTAGAAAAATGGTTATACTTCAGCTGATTTGTGTCAAGGAAAGAAAGTTATTAATTCCTAATAACTATTCATTTTGCAGTGCTCCTTCACTTGGCCTCTGATAATTGCAGTCTCGCCATCTTTGTATAAGCACTGGATCGGCTGACAGTAAGGCCCCAGTCACACCTGAGCGTTTTGTAGCTTGAAGCCTCAGGAGGGGAAAAAAATCAATTTTTCTCTATGGAGATGGTTCACATCTCCACTCTAAAACGCTTAAAGCCAGAAGCTCCAACAGTTCGTTTTCGTCCGAATGCATTTTCGTCCGAATTTCAGGTATTTTCGTTACAAAAGATAACGAAAGCACAGAAAACGAAAACCGAAAGATCCGTAATAAAAAATGCTTTATTTTCGTTTTCGTTGCGGTCGAATGTGCCTAACCTTAACTCTACTAGTTCAATATTTTTCTACATAAAGAGAAAAGATTCGACATGTTTCCAGTACTTAGAACTGTCTCTGCACAAAGTGTAGTGCACCAGGTCCGGGATCCAGAGTGCAGCATCGCCGGCTGCCTGTCTCCACCGGAGACAGCCCGGCGAATGACGCGGCTGGAGCTAGTGACATTTCTTATATAGGTGAGGCGGGGCCACCTGTCGCGTGACCCCGCCCCCCTCTGACGCAAGGGGGAAGCCTGGGCTTCCCCAGTGACGTAGCAGAGGGTGCGTCAGAGGGGGACGGGGTCACGTGACAGATGGCCCCGCCTCACCTATATAAGAAATGTCACTAGCTCCAGCCGCATCATTCGCCGGGCTGTCTCCGGTGGAGACAGGCGGCCAGCGATGCTGCGCTCTGGATCCTGGACCTGGATGAACATCTCATCGCTGGACCCCGGCGGAGAGGAAATCACCCGTCGCTGGATACCGACAACGTTGGAGCAGGAATCGAGAGTGGATTACCACCGCTGGATTTATTTATTTGCTTTAATAAAGTACTTTTTTCCACGGTGTGTGTGTGTTTTTTTACAATTATTTACACTTCCTTAGTGAAATGGTAGGGGTACAATGTACCCCATTACCAATTCACATGGGGTGTGGGGCAGGATCTGGGGGTCCCCTTTGTTAATGGGGTCTTCCAGATTCTGATAAGTCCCCCACCCGCAGACTCCCACAACCACCGGGCAAGGGTTGTGGGGATGAGGCCCTTGTCCCCATCAACATGGGGACATCCTCCCCATGTTGAGGGCATGTGGCCTGGTACGGTTCAGGAGGGAGGGGGCGCACTCTTGTCCCCCCTCTTTTCTGCGGACGGTCAGGTTGTGTGCTCGAATAAGGGGTCAGGTGTGGATTTTTGTGGGAACGCCACGCCATTTTTTTTTTAAATTTGGGGTGGAGTTCCCCTTAAAATCCACACCAGACCTGAAGGGTCTGGAATGGATATTTGGGGGGAACCCCACGTCATTTTTTTTAATTGACGGCGGGGTTCCCCTTAATATCCATACCAGACCTGAAAAGCCTTGTAATTAAATTTGGGGGGACCCCCACGCTTTTTTTTTTATATGAATGAATTCTCTCTGAATTGCCGGGAGCCGACAATTCATTATAGCCGCAAGTGATTTTAAATTACTTTTTTTCCTTCAGAAATGACAATTTGTGCAGAGACAGTTCTAAGTACGGGAAACTTGCGCTATTTCACACGCATACTTTACACCCCCCACCCCCCTAGGTTGTTTTTTTTAAAGATTCTATCGAATCTTCTTTTTTTTTTTTTAAGATTCCGTCTAATCTCTCTCTTTTTTTTTTGTTAAGATTCCGTCGAATCTTCTTAGAACATTCGACAGACACCATGAGCCTTCAATGACAGATTCGACCTTAATTAATTTGGATTTTGGGACAAATGCATTTTTTTAACGAAAAACTAAATAAATAAAAACAAATTTCGGGAGTAACTAAATAAATGTTTTTTCCGGACGAAAACAAAATTTCCGAAACGAAATATTTCAGTGTGCACATGTCTAATGCTCAGTTGTGAATGGGGCATAAGAGTTATGCCGCGTACACACCATCACTTTATGTGATAAAAAAATGACGTTTTTAAAAACGTCACTTTAATTGACCGTGTGTGGGGGAAAACGTCGTTTTATGTCTTCTAAAAAACGACCAAAAAAAATTGAAGCATGCTTCAATTTTATGTGTCGTTTTTCAAAACGTCAACTTTTACTTCACAGAAATTGACCGTGTGTAGCAAAAACGTCGTTTAAAACGACGTTTTTTTACCCGCGCATGCCTAGAAGCTACTTATGAAGTGAGCTTCAATGGAAAAACGTGGTGAACGTAACCTCGCTTTGCTAGAACATTGTGAGAAAAACGATGGTGTGTAGGCAACTTCGTCTTTGAAAATTGAAGTTCCAAAAACGTCATTTTTTACTTCACAGAAAATGTCGTTTTTTTTCATCACATAAAGTGATGGTGTGTACGGGGCATTAGACATAGCTGCCTGTGTCATTGCAGGATGGTAAACATGTAGATCTGTGCTTGCCATTTTATGGGTGGCAGATAAGAGATTGCGTCAGACCTAAGTTTGACACATACTGGCAGCTGATTAATGCTACAAATAAAGATTAAAATTTGTGTGATGCTACAGTAAAATTACTGGGCCTCATTTGTACTATTACCATAGCTGACCCTGCTATCTGCTGATGCTGTGTCTTGTTCTAGTGACTTCCTGTCAAATGAAACACTGTAAAGGGTTACATATTGAAGGTAATCTCTCCTTTTGAGAGAGGGCCATTACCAATTTTTAAATTCAATCAGACCCTTAGATAGAAGCAAATATGCCTTTTTTTTTAAATATTCAAGTTTCTTGCCTGTGATTCTTTGACATCACTGAAGAATGAGGGATTAATATCATGATACCTAAATATAGCCATTACGTCATAGCAAAGTAATATATTTGCCATTTCTCTAAATGTTCTAAGCAGTGCATGTTTTATGCAAGTTTTCCCTTATTGAGATTTAGTCTTCTTCAAAACTCATCAAACACATAACCCATTAGACCCTATATTTTGCTGTTTATGTGTTTTAACCCTGATGAAGGGGGTATATTGGAGCCCCCTAAACTGGTTGACTCTACTGTTATTGGTGTGACACCAGTGTTAAGGTAGACTTTATTTCGGCTGTGTTAGGCAGCCTTCCAGCTTCTCCGGTCAGCTTAATGAGTCTTTTCAGACTCCTAGTTGCTCCCATCTGCTGCGGGGATAAGGATTCTAGACAGTTTCACAGCACCTCACAGTGTTCATTGACTGCTGCCTTGTACTTTCCCAATCTTCCTTCTCAGCTGTGGGATAACGAGTCTGGTCCCCTGGCTAGATAGGTCCTGGGTGTAGAAGACCCCTTATTTAAGCATCATGAAGTGTGTGCTAACTTAACTTTTGGCTAGTGTTTCATGAATTGCTTGTCAGGTGTTCATCTTGACCCTTAACCAATGTTTAGTGGATTACTCTCTTGTCTGCTGCCTATCCTGACCCTTGGCTAACTTTTACTGAATTTCTGTGTTGTCTTCTGCTTGTCCTGATACCTATCCACCTATCCATGCTGCTTGAAGCTGTCTCTAAACTGCTACCTACTATTGCCTTAAAGTACATTTCACTGTATGTAGGCAACATCCTTGGACAGAGTACATAGTTTAAGACCCGAGGGCACCCAAGTACCAGTAGGCACTCTAGCCTTAAGGAAATGGTGCTTGCATTTTACACTGAGACCAGAGTGTTTGTATACACAGCCTTATACAGTATGCTGAAACTTCTTTAGATTTAGTGCCGTTATGCCTCGTACACACAATTGGAATTTCTGATGAAAAAATTCAGAGGTAATTTTTTCATCCGATATGCTGACCGTGTGTATGCCCTATCAGACTTTTTCCATCGGAAATTCCGACGAACTTGGAAAGAGAAATGGAACTCCGATGGAGAAAAAAAACACGTATGCTCAGAATCAAGTCGACGCATGCTCGGATGCATTGAACTTAATTTTTCTCGGCTCGTCGTAGTGTTGTACATCACCACATTTTTGACGGGCGGAATTTGGTGTGACCGTGTGTATGCAAGAGAGCTTGAGCGGAATTCCGTTGGAAAAACTTGTCTGAGTTTATTCCGATGGAAAAAACGATCGTGTGTACATGGCATTACAGCATCTGTACCTTGCATCTTGTAACTTTCATTACAAGCATTTTTTACTGCCTCCCCTAAGCCCATGTGAAAGAGGCCTAAACTAGCCAGCCTCACGTCCCCTGTAAACGGTATGTGTCTCTGTAAGCATGTGTACATGCATAAATATTACATATTTTTCTTGTTGCTTTTAGTCCCATTTGGCACAGGCCAGGTTAAACTGAGTAAAAGTAAAATCAGTCATTGGCTGCTAATGGTGTGATAAAGCAGCATAGTCTTGCAAGTGAGCCTTGCTTTTATATGTTTATTAAATCAGCGCAGAATTTTTTAAAGGGTTCCAAGTATGCTTTTTATATGATGTACAGCAACCATTGTGACTGAATGTGGGTGAGGCAGTAATATGTTCAGAGGTAGGAAGGCTTGCAGACTTAGATTCATGGTCATACCAACAACTATAGGGATTTAGTCAGCAGGGCAGCCGGGTGTGTAATATTAATGCCAGAATTAAGAATAGAACAACTGAGCTAAGAAACCACCTCTCGCAGGAGCAAGTGCAATCACAAAATGTTATGTTGGATTAGAGGGTGCATGCCTTTATAATAATGAAACAAGGGGTTTTCTGTTTCTGCCCTATACCCCCGACCTACGCGCTTTTTACAAATCACAGCCTGCAAATATGTAGCACTTTCAGTGTATCTGTGTGCAATTTATATCTTCTAGGCTGAAAGCTTTCTAAAATAAGATGTAAAAAGGGAAAAGTGAATCGGCTCCAAATAAAATTATATTTAGGATGAGAACTAGTAGTGTGGACTAAAGCTGGCCATAGATGGTTTGAATCTCGGCTGGTTCAGCAGGGACTGGCCGAGATTTGAACCATCTATGAGCAAGCTGATTGTACAAAAGTAGCTCCATTGATCAACCTAGGTACAACCAGCATGTCTGATTTTTGAATGTGATTATTGCCAGTGGCTATAGCCATTATAATAATCATTGTGTTTTTGGCACAGGGATAGCTCCCTGTGCCCCCTTGCTGGGAGAACACAAAAGCTCAGTGGGAGGGATTCCCGCCATCAACACTGACTGTGTTGATGGCGGAATCAAGCGATTTTCTTTCCTGCAATTCGTAGTTGCAGGAAAGAAAATCACATCATCTATGGCTTGCCTAACATATTTTTGTTTGTATTGTAAGTTTTTAGTTTATTTTAGTTTAGTTTGTTTGTATACTCTATTGATAACAGTATCTTATAATATGTGTAAGCATATTGCGATGTGATATGCGTTTTTTCTTTGCATTTATTTCTGCTAAGAAAAATAATTGTCTCTGCTACCTTTAAATGTTATTTTCCTGATTGCTTATGTTGGTGACAGAGATACAGATAATGTAAGAAATTAGGACATTGTGTATACTCCTGGGCTGATATTTTGTATATTTCAGACTTCTTAGTATATATTTTCTTTAATTCAATAAAAACAATTTAAATTAAAACAGGTAGTTAAATGGCACTTCTTTGGACCCCTTTAAGAAGTTAGTAAAATAATAGCGGGATTACTCTGCACTGCTTGTCTGTGTTATAGATTTTAAAACCTGGCCTTGAACATCACCAATATTGTATGTCATATTGTCCTCCTCTCTGGCACATCGTTTGATTAAATACCAGCTACAGGAAAAAAGTTTCATATTTTTTGAAAAAGTGGAGAAGAGTAAGAGCCTTTGACAGTTTTTTGTTTCCATTCGTTTTTATTGTAAAGATTTCTCATGACTTTTCTTTGCAGTGACCACAAAGGAATTGAGGGAGTTTCTATAGTGTGACACAGACAGCAGTGAAAACATAGAGGTAACTATACAAAACAAGGGAAACTGGGAAATATTCCTAGCTGGGTGAGGGACAGCAATGGAAACCTGTTTTAACAAGTCAGGCTCTTGTCCAAAAGCATAAGAAGTTATTGGCTGGAGTTGGGTTTTATGCACTGATTGACCCATGTAGACAGATTTCGAGGGTTTATGTGACAAGATACACTACTCTTGCTCTGTTGATGAGGAACATAAATATGATAGCTTACCATGAATGGCCTGGAAACCAAAGATATAGAGCATGCTAAAAGCCATAGTATACATTTAGTTGTTTGCTGACTTTACAGACAGTGGTTTAGTGCCATGTTGTACAACCTAAAAGAATCCAAGGGCCATATTTGTATTCACAAGTTAAGTGAAGAGCTGCATTTAAATCAACCATTTTTTTTACTATTTCCAATTCAAAAATATCAGGTGACAGACATAAATATTGTAATAAAAGGCTAACCTCCTTCCAGGAATCTGCATTCTCAGGTGCCCCCCTGCTTACTTGCGTATTAGCATTTTATCCCCTTCTCACACCAGCTTATATGGAAACAATGCTGTCAGGTCACCTGTGGTCAGATGACAAGTGCACCCCGTTGGAGGCAGGGGTGCACCACAAGATAGTGAACCCTGTAGCAGACTGCTGCGGATGCACCACAGAGTGGGTATGGAGGAGAGGTTTGCTGGGGCACAAATGGAAATCCTATAGGAAGCTTGAGCCCAGGATTCCCCAGGGCGCGGAGTCTAAGATCCAGTTGGTATTCACCAGAGCCTCTAGTGGTGAGGATGGCCTTCGCTGCAACTGGATCCAGGTCGCGGCCCCTGGAGTCCCCTAGGTCACGCTCCGTAGGGAGAGAGGGGAAGCAGCCACTCATAACACAAGAGATAGTGAAGGGTAAGCCGAGATCGGGGCAACAAGCAGACGGGGATAACCAAGGGACAGGCCAAGGGTCAGGGTCACAGGCAAACAGGAGTAGTCGGAGACAAGCCAAAGTCGGTACACAGAGATAACGTAGCACACGGCAAGCAGGAACACAATACTAACAAACAGCGTTGATCAGCAAAGCAGACCAGCAGTGCAGTGGTTAATACAGGGAGTGCAGAATTATTAGGCAAATGAGTATTTTGACCACATCATCCTCTTTATGCATGTTGTCTTACTCCAAGCTGTATAGGCTCGAAAGCCTACTACCAATTAAGCATATTAGGTGATGTGCATCTCTGTAATGAGAAGGGGTGTGGTCTAATGACATCAACACCCTATATCAGGTGTGCATAATTATTAGTCAACTTCATTTCCTTTGGCAAAATGGGTCAAAAGAAGGACTTGACAGGCTCAGAAAAGTCAAAAATAGTGAGATATCTTGCAGAGGGATGCAGCACTCTTAAAATTGCAAATCTTCTGAAGCGTGATCATCGAACAATCAAGCGTTTCATTCAAAATAGTCAACAGGGTCGCAAGAAGCGTGTGGAAAAACCAAGGCGCAAAATAACTGCCCATGAACTGAGAAAAGTCAAGCGTGCAGCTGCCAATATGCCACTTGCCACCAGTTTGGCCATATTTCAGAGCTGCAACATCACTGGAGTGCCCAAAAGCACAAGGTGTGCAATACTCAGAGACATGGCCAAGGTAAGAAAGGCTGAAAGACGACCACCACTGAACAAGACACACAAGCTGAAACGTCAAGACTGGGCCAAGAAATATCTCAAGACTGATTTTTCTAAGGTTTTATGGACTGATGAAATGAGAGTGAGTCTTGATGGGCCAGATGGATGGGCCCGTGGCTGGATTGGTAAAGGGCAGAGAGCTCCAGTCTGACTCAGACGCCAGCAAGGTGGAGGTGGAGTACTGGTTTGGGCTGGTATCATCAAAGATGAGCTTGTGGGGCCCTTTCGGGTTGAGGATGGAGTCAAGCTCAACTCCCAGTCCTACTGACAGTTTCTGGAAGACACCTTCTTCAAGCAGTGGTACAGGAAGAAGTCTGCATCCTTCAAGAAAAACATGATTTTCATGCAGGACAATGCTCCATCACACGCGTCCAAGTACTCCACAGCGTGGCTGGCAAGAAAGGGTATAAAAGAAGAAAAACTAATGACATGGCCTCCTTGTTCACCTGATCTGAACCCCATTGAGAACCTGTGGTCCATCATCAAATTTGAGATTTACAAGGAGGGAAAACAGTACACCTCTCTGAACAGTGTCTGGGAGGCTGTGGTTGCTGCTGCACGAAATGTTGATGGTGAACAGATCAAAACACTGACAGAATCCATGGATGTCAGGCCTTTGAGTGTCCTTGCAAAGAAAGGTGGCTATATTGGTCACTGATTTGTTTTTGTTTTGTTTTTGAATGTCAGAAATTTATATTTGTGAATGTTGAGATGTTATATTGGTTTCACTGGTAAAAATAAATAATTGAAATGGGTATATATTTTTTTTTGTTAAGTTGCCTAATAATTATGCACAGTAATAGTCACCTGCACACACAGATATCCCCCTAAAATAGCTAAAACTAAAAACAAACTAAAAACTACTTCCAAAAATATTCAGCTTTGATATTAATGAGTTTTTTGGGTTCATTGAGAACATGGTTCTTGTTCAATAATAAAATTAATCCTCAAAAATACAACTTGCCTAATAATTCTGCACTCCCTGTATAGAGTTCCTGGGATGGCTTGGGTGGAGCCATACAGGGAGGAGAGATGATAAAGGCAGCCAGATAAGAGAGTCTGGCCTCTAATGAACACATGGAGAGACAGGTAAGCTGCCAGACATTATTGCATATACATGACAAATGCACTGTCAATGACACAGATGGGCAAGGGTTCCTGGGATGAATAAGAAGAGGAGTTTGAAACTTTAGATGAGGCACGTGACACCCAACTTGATAAAAATGAATTTGGACATGTTTTTTTACATAAACTGATAAAATAGCACATTGCAGTTTATACATGCATGGGTATTATTGATTTCATATATATACACACACATGACATATTGAAAATCCATATATGTACGTAGATAACAACATAGCACAATGCAGTAGCCAATTATGTTAGCCAGTTATACTCCGTATGATAGAATCAGTTAAAATAGTAAAAAAAAAAAAAAATATTAAATGAACCGTATAGAAGGAAAATGGTTGCATTCAATAAGGCTTTACATGTTTTGTGGATTTGCTCCACTTCCTCAGGAGCAGATGCACAACATATATATCGGCTAAGATTCAAAACATATGGTACTGTAAACCGAGGACTGCTATGAGTGTCTGACCCACGGGAGAATCGGGTGCACACATGTATCTCCCCAGGAGGGTGAGGGGTCTCCATTTGTATTCTATGATGGTGCAAACTGGTAACTCCAGAAATAATCTTATGTTTCCACATGGAGCCATAATTCCAATGTGGTGTGCAATATGCCCAAATCTGTGGCTGAGAGAACCCTCTGTTCCAAATGGGGGTATTTATGCACTTGAGGCCGCCACCTCAGGGGATGTGACGCTCAGACCAAAGTTGTCAATTAAGAAACCTCTCTTCATTGTTGTCATTACTATAAAACAATGATGAACCCCATCCTTCATTGGTGTCAGTAACAGTGGGAACAATAATAACCACCTGCCACTGGTATCAGTGACAGCCCCTTTCTTCATTGGTGTTGACGGGCACCCATCTAGCAGTGCCACCATCATTCAAGTGCCAGGTACTGGAATGCAGTGAATGTTCCAACACTCTGCCTGTCTGTAAAAGTCCACTCTGCCTTAAAAGTACATATTGTTGTTTTTGTAATGTTCACTCTGCTACTCTACAAATGCTGTAGCTGGGACCTTGTGGGTATCAAAAGAAGATCCCATGGTTCACATGCAGCCCCCAAGCCTCCAGTTCAAGTGCCCTGGTTTAGTGTATTTTTAATTGTGTGTGCCACAGTCATACCTACATGGAGAAAAACACTTGTGTGCTAACCCTTAAAAATGTGTCCTATTGTGCTGCAGTGTAATTCAGTACAATGTAAATATGTATATATATATTTTTATTCATTTCCAGTACAGAAATAGATCTGTTGTGCATTCCAATTTTGTTGCACTAAGTGTAAAATGTAAAAAGATAAATGAATAGTCATGTTGAACTTTAGATTGCTGCTTAAAGTGATGCCAGTAAAGGTATGTAAGCAAATAAATTGCCTTTCTGGGACATGCAGCCTGGTGTGTGCAGACCGAACCAATGTTCCCGGAAGGTTTTGTAGGATCTGTAGTTTTATTTGTGATGAGCTCTATTTAGATGTACGTTCTTCAGCTAATTGGGATTGGGAGTAACGAGACACAATACATGCAGCTCTTATTGATTTGCCGTAACTACTCATTACTACTAAACAAATCAATGAGTCACATGGTTGTGCAACCTGAAATGAAAAAATCATCCTATATTAGTCGCTGGAATTTACTCCACCTCACTGACCATTCAAGCAAGAAATTTACAAACAAGGTCTACTTCTCTTATGTCACATATGCATGCTCCCAATGTGCTGCCTATCCTTTGGGATTACGCTGTCTCTGAAGGGCTCTGAACTTGTGTTTCTCTCACTTTTTTTTGCTGCCAAAATCCAGAGATAGTCTAAAGTGCAGATATTAAGTTGTTGACAGCTTAAAAAACTGGGTTTATGCAATAATCTGCATATTCTTAAATTAATATATTTGCACCAGTCTATTTATAAAGTGTATTTAACTTTGCTTACTTTGCTTGTGTCTGACTTTTCAAATAGAGTCAGAGGGTAAAGGTACTCTCATAGTAGCTGCCCTGTTCTTTGCCTGACCTCACACATTGCTTACTCAGAAGCTGGAAGATACTGTGTAAACTCAAGCATGTTACTGCGCTGGACCTAATAGGCTTCAAGTGACCTTGTGTCCCCTTAGGAGATAGGCACAGAAAGTAGACAAAGCTCAATTAAGGGGGGAAAAAATTATTATTAACATAAAATATTCCGTTCATTTTAGATTTCGATCTCTTACGCATTTCTAACATGTTTTTCCCTCCCTTTACATGATTATGTATACCTCCAAAAGAGGAACTTCTTGTAGCACAAAGTGTATTGTCCCTCCCACAGTCTGTGACTGAACAGTAAAAGGAGAAGCAGCATACTTATAAGCTCATCGCATTGTCACTCTGAATTCTCCTCCTATCTGCATGTTCCTTGTTGCCATTTTTTTGTAATTCCTTTATTTATTTAGGCAATTATAATGCACAAATCCGGTATACAAAATACCAGTAAATACAGAGATATTAGTATAAGGCCCCGTACACACGAGAGGATTATCCGCTGGAAACGGTCCTCCGGACCGTTCCCGCGGATAAATCCTCTGGCAGATTTTTATCTGATGGTTGTACTAACCATCAGATCGAAATCCGCGCGGAATCCATCCGCGGTGACGTGGCCGCGCCGTCGCCGCGATGATGACGTGGCGACGTGCGCGACGCTGGAAGGTAAAGACTTCCACGCATGCGTCGAATCATTACGACGCATGCGAGGGAGGGGATCGGACAGATTGGTACGGTGAGTCTGTACAGACCACCGGATTAATCCGCTGGACAGGATTCCAGCGGATAGATTTCTTAGCATGCTAAGAAATTTTTATCCGCTGGAAATCCATCGGCCCGGAAAATATCCGCGGATAAATATCCGCTGGGCCGTACACACCACAGGATCTATCCGCTGGAACTGATCTGCGGATAAATCCCAGCGGATAGATCCTCTCGTGTGTACGGGGCCTTAGAGAATGCAATCTTGTACATACAATATGTGAAAAATCAACATAACATAGCCAGTAAATAGTTCTATGAAGACAAAGACAAGAGATTGTCATTAACAGTGGTATGTTAAAGTGAAGGTGCACCCTAAAAAAAAAAAAAAAAGCTAAGAAAAAAAAAATGATACTTATCAGAAAAGGCTGTTACTAGGCAGATCGTCCTAATCTGCCTCTTCCTTGTCCGCGGTGAGGTTCTGTGTTCTCCTCGCGTTGCCTACTGGGAAATGGAGGCGCGCTGCCTTCTGGGACACACAGGATGGTGTGCCCATTCACAAAAAGCCACGCGACTCTCTTAGTGAGGATGGCGACCCGGTCCGGGGGATGGATCGGCCTTGTGCGGCCGACATCGCGGGCAACCTGGACAAGTAAGTGTGCTTATTAAAAGTCAGCAGCTACAGTGTTTGTAGCTGCTGACCTTTAATTTAATTAACACAAAAAAAGGGGGGGGGATATAAAAGCAGATACAGATGTGGACTGTCTTTTACCAACAAACAAAAGGGGTGCTGCCATCAAATTATATGTAGACAGAAAAATATATGAAATTCAGGTATTTAAACTGCTGGCTTTTAAAAAAAATATGAAATTCATTTAATGATGTATTAAAGAAAACAGAGTACAGAGAATACTGCATTAATGTGTGTCTTTTATATTTTCCTGGAAATCACAATAAAAGAGTCATAGTCTCTTCTCCCTCTGTGCATTCCTGCTGTCTTTCATGTCACTAAAATGTCCAGGACATCTTTATCCCCCCAAAAACAAAAGCAAGCAATAAGTAGCTTTACAGAGAGCGGGGGCCAATACAAAGCCCTTCTTTCTTTTCTTGTGCTCTGCCTATCAAAATTAGTATAGTAAAAACTGTATTGCTGTCAGAGGTCAGAAAGACTCTTGGTTCAGAGTTAGCCTCTTACATGAAGATTATTCACTGATCATTCAGGATTTAGAAAACTGTCTACAATAACCATAAAAAGCCTTTAATCCCCAACTTTTAATATAAAAATGAAGAAATCGTTTCCACTTCCAGCCCTTTTATTATTAAAGAAAGGCCAGAGATTTGATGCCGCTGTTTCAATTTCTTCTGAAGGCTTTTCCTCTTATGAGGAAGTCAGCTGAAATCACAGCACTTTGTAAAAAGTTCATGGGAAGAATTAATCTGTCTATAAACTAGAGGATCTTAAAAAATGCAGATCAAACACTGATCTGCTATGTGATACTGAGATAAAAGAGCTTCATTTGCAAACTCTTTAAATATTGGCAGGCATAAGGGTCAAGATTTTGTGTTATGGAAAGCTAGAGATAATTAATGTTGTTGAAAGAGAACTTTTCCATTGGCGTCTCTCAGGCTAGCCCCTCAGACTGGATCACTCATAAAAGAAAATAGGAAAATAAAAAGAGTTGTCTATTGAGGAATTGCCAATTCAAATGAGCCACAAATAACACAGATAAAAGGTTGTTTAATGTGACATATCTTTGCCAGTCTTTAATACCACAGGAAGGTGTCAGGTGGCAACAAATGTTTTCTAGGAAGACACAACTGCACAATATATCAGAAAGCTATGTGTTATTAAATCTAAAGTTTGGATTTAGATGTTATATACTGTATGTATATATATATATATATATATATATAATTTTATATATATATATATATATATATATATATATATATATATATATATATATAGGGCCTGATTTACCAAGCCTTTACTCCATGACTCATGGAGTAAAAGCAGGAGTAGCAGCCGTTTGGCCATTTACTAAAGAAATACGCTGCTAGTGCAGTGTATTTCCCTAGTTACTAATGTGCTCCGTGCGCCCAGGAGAGGGTGCATTGTGCACCAGTACAGACCTGGCGCACGGCACATTAAACTATAAATTGCGGGGGTTTGGGCGGGAGTTTATTAAGGGGGGAGGTGGGGGGATGCAGGGGAAGTGAAGTGACATGTGTTTTGAAGTGTTTGGCGGGCCGAATTGAAAGGGAAAGTGTTTTTTGAAAACAGATCCCCGTACGCTTGCACAGTGCGCCTGAACCTCGGGAGGTTCATTTGCATACTGGGCATGCGCAGAGAGAAAAGTCAGGGATTCCCGTGCGCCTTGTCAGTACGCCGTGAAAATCTTGGTAAATACCAAGCGGCGTACCCGTGAATGCGCTGCGTGACGCGGCGCACGGGAATCTCCGAGCTGTTTTCAGCCCTGAAGGGGAACTCGGCGCCAAATTTCAAACTTGAAATCGGCGCGGGTCCCCCTTCAGGGCTACATTAGGCTCTTAGGCTTGGTCCGGAACGTGAGGGGTTAAACCCGCGCCGATTCGGCGCGGGGGTCCCCCCCAGATCCAAACCAAGCCCTCATCCCAAGCATGCAGTCTGGCCCGGACAGGAATGGGGGAGGGGACGAGCGAGCGGCCCCCCCCCTCCTGAGCCGTACCAGACCGCATGCCCTCAACATGGGGGAGTGTGTGCTGTGGGGGAGGGGGGCACTGCCCCCCCACCCCACAGCACTCTTGCCCCCATGTCGATAGGGACAAGAGCCTCTTCCCGACAACCCTTGCCATTGGTTGTCGGGGTATGCGGGCGGGGCTAATCGGAATCTGTGAGCTCCCTTTAATAAGGGGGCCCCCAGATGCGGGCCCCCCACCCTATGTGAATGAGTATGGGGTACATCGTACCTCTACCCATTCACATGGGGGAAATGTAAAGTAAAAAAAAAACACCACACAGAATAAAATATTTTATTAATCTGCTCCGGAGCCCCCCCTTTCTTCTTTAGCTCTCTTAGAAGGGGGGGTTTCTTCTCTCCCGATCTTCCGCCGGGACCCTGGGCTTCGGTGATTTCTGCCGGGGGAGGGCGCCATCCCTCGGTCCTCTCCGGAGCCTTCCGCCGGATGCCCCCACCCCATTTAAGCTCTTTTTCATTAGGGAGGGGCATCCGGACTTCGGGGTCTTCTGCCGGGGGATGGCGCCTATCCCCCGGTCTTTCCGGTGCCTTCCGCCAGGGTTCCGGTCTTCCTGGTCTTCTGCCGGGGGTGCGCCAACTCCCCGGTCTTTTCTCTTCTGTCTTCTCTGCTCCCTCTTCTGCCTGGCTCCCCCGCGGAGCCAGGGCTTTCTTCCGTCTTCTTTCTTCTCCCTTCCTTCTTCTGCCTGTCTCCTCCGGGAGCCCAGGGCTTGTCTCCGCTGTCTTCTCCCTTCTCTTCCATTGGATGTTGACACGACGAGGTCCGGCGCTGGAATGCCGTCTGAGCAGTGGGCATGGACTTATATAGGGCAATGCCACCATGTGACCTCAACCCATGTGACATCACATTCCCATCATGCCCAGGGAATGTGATGTCACATGGGTTGAGGTCACATGGTGGCATTACCCTATATAAGTCCATGCCCGCCGCTGACACGGCATGTCAGCGCGGAACCTCGTCGTGTCAACATCGAATGGAAGAGAAGGAAGAAGACAGCGGAGACAAGCCCTGTGCTCCGCGGAGGAGACAGGCAGAAGAAGGAAGAGAGAAGAAAGAAGACGGAAGAAAGCCCTGGCTCCGCGGGGGAGCCAGGCAGAAGAGGGAGCAGAGAAGACAGAAGAGAAAAGACCGGGGAGTTGGCGCACCCCCGGCAGAAGACCAGGAAGACCGGAACCCTGGCGGAAGGCACCGGAAAGACCGGGGGATAGGCGCCATCCCCCGGCAGAAGACCCCGAAGTCCGGATGCCCCTCCCTAATGAAAAAGAGCTTAAATGGGGTGGGGGCATCCGGCGGAAGGCTCCGGAGAGGACCGAGGGATGGCGCCCTCCCCCGGCAGAAATCACCGAAGCCCAGGGTCCCGGCGGAAGATCGGGAGAGAAGAAACCCCCCCTTCTAAGAGAGCTAAAGAAGAAAGGGGGGGCTCCGGAGCTGATTAATAAAATATTTTATTCTGTGTGGTGTTTTTTTTTTACTTTACATTTCCCCCATGTGAATGGGTAGAGGTACGATGTACCCCATACTCATTCACATAGGGTGGGGGGCCGGAATCTGGGGACCCCTTTATTAAAGGGGTCTCTCAGATTCTGATAAGCTCTCCGCCCGCATACCCCGACAACCAACGGCCAGGGTTGTCGGGAAGAGGCTCTTGTCCCTATCGACATGGGGGCAAGAGTGCTTTGGGGTGGGGGGGCAGTGCCCCCCTCCCCCACAGCACACACTCCCCCATGTTGAGGGCATGTGGTCTGGTATGGCTCAGGAGGGAGGGGGGCGCTCGCTCGTCCCCACCCCCATTCCTGTCTGACCAGACTGCGTGCCTGGGATAAGGGCTTGGTTTGGATCTTGGGGGGGGGGGGGCACGCTATTTTTTTGGGCCCCGGTTTAACCCCTTATGTTCCAGACCAAGCCTAAGAGCCTGGTATGCACCTGGAGGGAACCCACCTTATTTTTTTTGGGGGGGTCTGGAGTTCCCCTTCATGAACAGCGATCTGTCATTTACACATGTCAGTCCCATCCCCCCCCCCCTACAGTTAGAACACACCCAGGGAACATATTTAACCCCTCCCTCGCACCTAGTGTTAACCCCTTCCCTGCCAGTGGCATTTTTTGAGTAAGCAATGCATTTTTTACAGCACTGATTGCTAGAAAAATGCCAATGGTTCCAAAAAAGTGTTCGATGTGTCCGCCATAATGTCGCAGTACCGATAAAAATCGCTGATCGCCCCAATAACTAGTTAAAACAAAAATAAAAAAAATTTGTAGACGCTATACCTTTTGCAAAAACCAAACACTAAACGCTATTTGCGATTTTTTGGAACCAAAAAGATGTAGAATACGTATCGGCCTAAACTGAGGGGTTTTTTAGTTTTTTGAATATATATTTTTGGGGATATTTATTATAGCAAAAAGTAAAAATAATTTTTACATATGTGGGCGGGACTTACGCAAGTCCCGCCCACATATATAAACATCGTTCAAACCACACATGTGAGGTATTGACGCGTGCGTTAGAGCGAGAGCAATACTTTTACCACTAGACTTTCTTTGTAACTATAAACTGGTAACCTGGAAAAAAAAATAAAAGGTCGCCTATGGGGATATTCACGGAATTCATTTTGGCCCCATTGCAGGAGTGTTTCCAATAGTAAAGCGTGACATGTAAGGTATCTATTTACTCAGTGTAACATCATCTTTCACATTATCCCCAAAAATTGGGCTCACTTTTGTGTTTTGTTAATTTTTAACCACTTGAGCCCGGACCATATTTCTGGTCAATGACCGGGCAAGTTTTTGTGATTCGGCGCGGCGTCGCTTTAACTGACAATTGCGCAGTCGTGCGACGTGGCTCCCAAACAAAATTGGCAACCTTTTTTTTCACACAAATAGATTATTAAATGTGCGTGTTTACTTCTGTCTTTAACACCTCCCCTTCAGGCTGGAAAGCATCAGATCAGGGGAAACAAAAAAAAAAAGCTCTCATTCCATTGCAGCTTGGTTCCTACATGTGTGATGAACTGAGCATGCTCAAACACTTAGAAAAAAAATATCCTTTCTTTTTAAAAGGTGAAAAACACTCATTGGATGCTCATAGAGCGTGGTTTGGGTTAATTGCAGGTGTGCCCAATTACAAGCTCACCCAAACTAGAGACTGCAATTTGGTCATGTGATTTCAATTGCTTCATTACTAGCACTGTTATAAAAAGCTTGGATCGATCAGTCCTCAGCTGCCCTCAGAAGGGGCAGGCTGGCAGAAATGCTGTTGCTAAACACAAATGTGGTTTGTTGCATGGGTTTTGTTTTATTTTGCCAATGGTTTTGGTTTATTTTTAAATAATGTTCACTTTGATGTATTTGTCTATGTGGCCTTATTTTATGAAAAATGTGTAAAGCTATGGTTAATTAGTATTTTGAAATGTATTTTTGTTTGTTTGTCTTTTTTTGCTTTCCTTGTTTTGTTGACCAATAAAAATTACTTTAAAATTGTTAAGTTTGTCTTTTGTTACTTTTTCATGCTACATATGTTGACAGCTGCAGCTGAACTAGGTTTGGGCCTAACAAATTATGTGTGATTTTTGTCTAAGCTTCTTTCCTGGTGTGTAATCATGAAATGTTTGCCATGTTTATTCTCCCTGACTTTAAAGACAAAAACTGGTAAGTATTTTATTTATTCTGCAGTGGTCCTCAGCCCTCAAGTACCCCCGACAGGACATGTTTTGGGGATTTCTCTTATCAAGAATTGCTGTCCAGACTATTTTAAAGCACATGTGCAAGATGAAGGAAAACCTGCAAACATGGCCTGTGGGGGGGGGGGGGGGTTTGCTATTGGTGGACAGGCTTGACGTGCTGATTTACAGCACTGTGCTTAAATCTAGCGCAAGGCAATCCTATTCAAATTGTGGGTGTTTGAGGGAAGCAAAGTGAGTGTTAGAACCCCTGCTTTGTGTTTTTTTATTTTTGTGTTGAGCTTTGTGTCCCTTTTCTTAAAATTGGCTTCACTTCCTGTCACACAGCTGAACAGGAAGTGAGGTTAAAACCCTACCAGTGTCATTTCTTGGGGACACAGGTCAATCTAACTAGTGTCCCCATTAAGCAAATTGCACTCCAGCACTGCTGTGTACACCCCAAATCATGGGTCTTCAAACTACGGCCCTCCAGTTGTTCAGGAACTACAATTCCCATCATGCCTAGTCATGTCTGTGAATGTCAGTGCATTACAAGGCCTCATGGGATGTGTAGTTCTACAACAGCTGGAGGGCCGTAGTTTGAGGATCCCTGCCCCAAATGATTATTTAGTTTGGGGTTTAGTAAAGGCAAAGCCACTCTGCAGTACAAGCATAGTTGCTGAAAATCTGAGAGGAAGCACTGATGGTTTTAACATCCAATCCTGTAGAAGCAAAGTTGTTTTGTTTTCTTCCTTGCTTTGCACTTGTAGGAGTGGATTTGCCTTTAGTAAGTGGACCCCAAAGTCCAAGATCCCTAATAATTTGGGGTGTACACAGCAAAATGCTAGAGTGCAATTTACATAATGGGAAACTATTTAGATTGATCTCTGTGTCCACAAGAAAATATATTAGTAAGGTTTTACCCTCACTTCCTGTTTGGCTATGTGACAGGAAGTGAATGAATTAGAAAGGGTGAAGACACCTCACAAATGTTGTCACTATCAGGGGTGCAGACATCCCCCAAAAAATGAGCAGATAATACTTATTTGCAAATTAATAATTTTTTAGTTAACATTGGGTGGGGTGCTCTAACACACACATTCCTACATATTAGCAACGCTCTATCCTGGCCTATTGGCATGGTTATATTTTCTTAGGGCTCTCAATAAAACTCTATGAAATTTGTGCTTAAACTAGAACCAGGGGCGGACTGACAACTCATGGGGCCCCCGGGCAATAGAAGATTATGGGGCCCCTCTGGCTTACAGATGACCACCACGCCAGGAGGTAGTGCAGAGGCGGGCAGCTAAAATCTTGGGATATTCACATTAAAAGCATGTCATTTTCGGACATATCAGGGACAGATCTAAAAAAAACACAGATTTTTACATACTGTCCCTGGTTTTACTGAGCCTGGCAACCCGGATGGGGCCCCCTAGTGGCATGGGGCCCTCGGGCAGTGCCCAAGTGACTCAATGGTCAGTCCGCCCCTGACAAGAACTATAATCAACAAGTTTTATTTTCTTTCATTTTGGATAGAGTGAGGGAGGGTTATAGGCCCTGTCAGTTTATTTTGTATTATCTGTGTCCAATTGGGGAGATTTGCCTTCACTTCCTGCCCCATAGCCAAACAGGAAGTGAGAGAAAAACTATGCAAATTAACCACTTCCCGCCCAGCCTATGGCCGATTTACGTCCGGGAAGTGGTTACACAATCCTGACAGGACGTCCTGCAGGATTTCATGCCGCACGCGCCTGTGGGGGCACGCAGCGCGGCGATCGGTGATGCGGGGTGTCAGTCTGACACCCTGCATCTCCGATCTCGGTAAAGAGTCTCTCACGGAGACGGAGACTCTTTACCACGTGATCAGCCGTGTCCAATCACGGCTGATCACGATGTAAACAGGAAGAGCCATCGATGGCTCTTCCTCACTCGCGTCTTACAGACGCCAGTATAGGAGAGCCGATCGGCGGCTCTCCTGACAGGGGGCGTTCGCGCTGATTGTTTATCAGCGCAGCCCCCCCTCGGATCACCACACTGGACCACCAGGGATGCCCACCCTGGACCACCAGGGTGTGCAAAAACAAAAAAAATATAGAACAAAAAAACAAAAAGCATTAAAAAATAAGAAAAAAGATGCCAATCAGTGCCCACAAATGGGCACTGACTGGGAAAATCAGTGCCACCCCACAGTGCCCATCCATGCACAGTGCCCACCTATCAGTGCCCACCTGTGCCACCCATAAGTATCCATCAGTGCCACCCATAAGTGCCGCCCATAAGTATCCATCAGTGCCACCCATAAGTGCCGCCCATCTGTGCCGCCCATGAGTGCCCATCAGTGCCGCCTATGAGTGCCCATCAGTGCCGCATTGCAGCGCCGCCAATCAATGCCACCTCATCTGTGCCGTCAGTACTACCTCATCGATGTCCATCAGTGCCATCTCATCGGGGCCCATCAGTGCCGCCATATCAGTGCCCGTAATTGAAAGAGAAAAACTTATTTACAAAAAAATTAACCTAAAAAAAGAAAAAGGTTTTTTTGTTTCAAAATTTGCAGTCTTTTTTTAGTTGTTGCGCAAAAAAAAAAACGCAGAGGTGATCAAATAACAACAAAAGAAAGCTCTATTTGTGGGGAAAAAAGGACGCCAATTTTGTTTGGGTACAGTGTTGTATGACCGCGCAATTGCCATTCAAAGTGCGACAGTGTTGAAAGCTGAAAATTGGCTTGGGCGGGAAGGTGCGTAAGTGCCTGGTATGGAAGTGGTTAAGGGAATCCAGTGCCCCCCCAGAACTAGTGTGTGGGTCCCCTGAAAATTACTGGGCGGGGTTATACAAAAACAGGGTGTGACCTTGACAGGAAGGGGTTGGTCATTTTTCTATTAGGAGGTGCAGATATGTAGTCAGGCCTAGGGCAGAACCAAACCTTAATATACTACTGCATATTAGGGCTTATTTAGACCGGAACCGATTTACAGCGTGTTTTTATATTGTGGGAGGAAACCCACGCAGGCACAGGGAGAACATGCAAACTCCATGCAGATGCTGTCACGGGCGGGATTCGAACCAACGACTCTTTTGCTGCTAGGTCAAAGTGCTATACACTACACCACTGTGGTGAACGAACATGATTGCAGCTGAAAGCATGAGATCTTTTTTTTTTTTTTTCAATACCATGCTTTCCAGCCTTATTGACCCCGCCTCTCTCCATAAAGAGGACCTGTCACACACTAGTCCTATTACAAGGGATGTTTACATTCCTTGTAATAGGAAGAAAACTGATCATTTTTTTTTTATTTTTTTATTTCAGTGTAAAACATTATAAAACTAAATAAAAATAAATAAGAAAACCCCAAAAAAAAAATTTAAAGCGCCCCGTCGCGACGAGCTCGCGCACAGAAGCAAACGCATACGCGAGTAGCGCCCGCATATGAAAACAGTATTCAAACCACACAAGTGAGGTATCGCCGCGATCGTTAGAGTGAGAGCAATAATTCTAGCCCTAGACCTACTCTGCAACTCAAAAAATGCAACCTGTAGAATTTTTTAAACGTCGCCTATCGAGTTTTTTAAAGGGTAAAAGTTTGACGCCATGCCACGAGCGGGCGCAATTTTTAAGCGTGACATGTTGGGTATCATTTTACTCGGCGTAACATTATCTTTCACAATATAGAAAAAAATTGGGCAAAATGTATTGTTGTCCTATTTTTTAATTCAAAAAAGTGATTTTTATCCAAAAAAAGTGCGCTTGTAAGACCGCTGCGCAAATACGGTGTGACAAAAAGTATTGCAATGACTGCCATTTTATTCCCTAGGATGTCTGCTAAAAAAAAATATATAATGTTTGGGGGTTCTGATTAATTTTCTAGCCAAAAAATTGTGATTTTCACATGAAGGAGAGAAGTGCCAGAATTAACCCGGTGGGCAAGTGGTTAAAGTACTCATGGCTATAAAGAATAGAGGCATTGCTCATTAAAAAAAAAAAAAAAAAAAGGGGGTCCCTCCAAATTAAATTACCAGGCCCTTCAGGTCTGGAATGGATATTAAGGGGAACCCCGCCGTAAAAACCAAAAAAAAAAAAGACGTGCGGTTCCCGGCAAATATCCATTCCAGACCCTTCAGGTCTGGTGTGGATTTTAAGGGGAACTCCACCCCAAATTGAAAAAAAAAATGGCGTGGAGTCCCCCTAAAAATCCACACCAGACCCTTATCCGAGCACGTTGACCTGGCCGGCCGCAGAAAAGAGGGGGGGACAGAGTGCGGCCCCCCCTCTCTCCTGAACCGCACCAGGCCACATGCCCTCAACATGGGGAGGATGTCCCCATGTTGATGGGGACAAGGGTCTCATCCCCACAACCCTTGCCCGGTGGTTGTGGGGGTATGCGGGCGGGAGGTTTATCAGAATCTGGAAGACCCCTTTAACAAAGGGGACCCCCAGATCCTGACCCCCCCCCTGTGTGAAATGGTAATGGGGTACATTGTACCTCTACCATTTCACCCCAAAAAAAATGTCAAAGTGATAAAAATGACAGTAGCCGGTTTTTGACAAATCTTTTAATAAAGTCTTCTTTTCTTCTTTCCTTCGGGGTTCTTCCGCTGCTTCATTCTTCTCGTCCACATCTTGCCCGACGTCTTCTTCTATCTTCTCCGTCCGTCCTTCCGCCTTCTGGTCCCGCATCTTGCCCGTTGTCTTGTCCTGTCGCCTCCTCGTCCGCATCTTGGGTCTTCTGCGGTCTTCTTCTCGGTCCGCCGCCTTCTCGTCCCCTGCGTTTGAATTGTAATTGGCCGCCGTTTTCCCGCTCCTGGGACCCGCCCCCCTCTGACGCCACAAGTAAACTCCTTAGAAGGTCATGTGCGTCAGAGGGGGGCGGGGTCGCAGAGCGTCACACAGCGGGGGAATTCAATTTCAATCGCGCCGCCCGGAGAAGAAGTTCCCGCCGTGTCACACTCATGTGACCCCGCCCCCCTCTGACGCACATGACCTTCTAAGGAGTTTACTTGTGGCGTCAGAGGGGGGCGGGTCCCAGGAGCGGGGAAAACGGCGGCCAATTACAATTCAAACGCAGGGGACGAGAAGGCGGCGGACCGAGAAGAAGACCGCAGAAGACCCAAGATGCGGACGAGGAGGCGGACGGAGAAGACAACGGGCAAGATGCGGGACCAGAAGGCGGAAGGACGGACTGAGAAGATAGAAGAAGACGTCGGGCAAGATGTGGACGAGAAGAAGCAGCGGAAGAACCCCGAAGGAAAGAAGAAAAGAAGACTTTATTAAAAGATTTGTCAAAAACCGGCTACTGTCATTTTTATCACTTTGACATTTTTTTTGGGGTGAAATGGTAGAGGTACAATGTACCCCATTACCATTTCACACAGGGGGGGGGTCAGGATCTGGGGGTCCCCTTTGTTAAAGGGGTCTTCCAGATTCTGATAAACCTCCCGCCCGCATACCCCCACAACCACCGGGCAAGGGTTGTGGGGATGAGACCCTTGTCCCCATCAACATGGGGACATCCTCCCCATGTTGAGGGCATGTGGCCTGGTGCGGTTCAGGAGAGAGGGGGGGCCGCACTCTGTCCCCCCCTCTTTTCTGCGGCCGGCCAGGTCAACGTGCTCGGATAAGGGTCTGGTGTGGATTTTTAGGGGGACTCCACGCCATTTTTTTTTTCAATTTGGGGTGGAGTTCCCCTTAAAATCCACACCAGACCTGAAGGGTCTGGAATGGATATTTGCCGGGAACCGCACGTCTTTTTTTTTTTTGGTTTTTACGGCGGGGTTCCCCTTAATATCCATTCCAGACCTGAAGGGCCTGGTAATTTAATTTGGGGGAACCCCTACACATTTTTTTGTTTGTTTTATGAATGAATCCCTTTAGAATTGTCAGAGCCGACAATTCATTATAGCCGCGTGTGAATTTTTAAATGACTTTTTTCCTTCAGAATGTCACTTTGTGCAGGGGGAGTTCTAAGTGCGGGAAAAATGCGCTATTTCACATGCTGACATTACACCCCCCCTAGGTACGAAATTTAAAGGAATATTTCACTTTTATTGTTTCACTTTAAGAATTATTAATTTCACTGCTCCCGAAAAAACGGCCGTTTTAAAAAATAAAAAAAGCATTGATACATGTTCCCTGGGGCAGGACTGAGGTCCCCAAACACTTTTTAGGACAAAACTTGCAGATTAGCCTTTAAAATGAACACTTTTGATTTCTCCCATAGACTTCTATAGGGAGTTCGGCGCGGCTTTACATATTAGTTTCAATGCGCCGGCTGCTACGCTGGTTCATGCGCCTGATTAAGCCTCCACCCGGAGTACTAATTAATGCATGAACCAGCGCAGCGCACATAGCTTAGTAAATCAGGCCCATTGTGTATGTACAGTATCTCACAAAAGTGAGCACACCCCTCACATTTTTGTAAATATTTTATTATATTGTTTCATGTGACAACACTGAAGAAATTACACTTTGCTACAATGTAAAGTAGTGAGTGAGTGTACAGCTTGTATAACAGTGTAAATTTGCTGAAATAAGTGATAGTGACTGCGCTGTGTAACTGGGGGGGGGGGGGGGAACAAAAAAAAATCCCACCAATTAGGCGGGATGATCACTGAAAGCAATATTCAATCTAGGCAGTGAGGGTGAGTGGCCTAAAAATTAATGACAGTGTGCAAAAAATGTATATTTCAAAATACAAACACAAATATAATAGCACAATACTATAAATACATAATTGGTGTATATAAGTCCAAGGTTGGTACCGCAAAATTGCAGGAGCATAAGGACCTCCCCCCCCCCGTCGCATAAGGAGCGTCACAAGTTGCCGAAAGAAGCCGAACGGCGGTGTGCAGGTGCCGTATAGCGCCGACTCGCCGTTCGGCTTCTTTTGGCAACTCGTGATGCTCCTTATGCGACGGGGGGAGGTAGTTTTTGTCATCACGTCAATCACCTGCTGGATAGGAACGCCCACTCCCGCGGGATTCACTACCCGGAAGCCAGGGAAGAAAATAGCTGTACGGGGTACTGTATGTACAGCAAAAAAAAAAAACGGCACACTGTCATTGTCGAGAGTCAGCTCAATGTAATGTTAGAAAATAGTTTATAGGGTGAACCCCCGCTTTAAAAGTGGGGTATGCCTGTAATAAAATATTTACAAAATATGAGGGGTGTACTCACTTTTGGAGATACTGTAGTTGAACAGATTGGGGTAGAGAGTTACATAGGATAGGAGAGCATTGGAGGAGGTGACGAGGGAACTAGCGAGCAGAAGGTCTTGGGACGAATGGAGGGAACGAGTAGGTTGGTATTTTGAGACTATATAATCACTTATATAACATGTCGATACTTTAAAATGATTCATATCACAATTGTTGATGTTTTGTTTGTATGCAACTTTATTAATGTTTTATTTCAATATTGTTTCTAGCATGGCTCTTTTTTAGAATAACATTCAGGTGGTGCCCTTGTAAGCGCTTTGGGGGCAGGGATTGATGTGAAGGTGCAATATATGTAATGCTTAAATAGTTGATGCTATATAAATGCCTGAAATAAATAAATGTAATTGTGTTTTCACTTCAGATAACACAGTACTGACAATGCATTTATCTGTTTTTCTCTTCAGAAGGACAGTGCCATCTTTGTTCAGACATTATTCATAGTCAGAATCTACATCCTAGTCTGCTGATGCAGATGCATCACAGTCTGCAGATGCATCACATATCTCACACAGATCACCCCCTACTGCAGCCTGTCATGTAATGGGCTTTACAGTTACAATGTTGTAGTCTGATCTGAGGATGCTGAGGAAATGCTTCCTCATTGGATGGATCAGTCTAGTCAAAATCACTAATCAAGAACATATAACTAGGAGTGATTTAAACCAAAGGGAGAACATATTCATAGCTGGATGGTAAATGTTTATCCAAATAGAGTGGGTCATTTTTTTAATGGCAAAATGCTGGGGGAGTGTTTGTTTTTGATCAAGATGAAGACAGTCTCCAATTATGAACTGGTAAAGAAGACTGTAGTCCCCCTTGGTGTGAGAGCCCAACCAATTGAGTCAAGAATGGTCTGTGCAATTTGGTGCCAATGAGGGGGGAGGATATAAAAAAAAAGCAGTGTCATGGGACAATAGCTTTGACCAGCACAAAGATAGTGTCTTTGGTATGTTTAGTTAGTAGGGATGAAGAGTAATTTGAACCATACCTGCAGAGGAGTTAACGGCAGTGGGATTCAGATGGTGAAGGTGATATTGATACCCCATAGAGTCATTAATTCAGCCACAGCTAGAGGGGTCAGTTTGCAAAATGTACCCAGATTAGTCTGATCGCTTTCTGAAAGTGGGCTCAGAAAAAAAACACTTCCAAGTGTTGTGGTGGAAGGCGATATAGCTCTCTGTGGTGATATAGCTTGTGTGTATCTCCAAATTAGTCCAATTTGAAAACTAAGAAGGTGGAATTTCCAAAAATATGAGGTATTGAACCTGTGTCAGGCGAGTGCAACATGAAGGTATGGTTGGCCTTACAAAATTAGAGATGGAAAGGATAGCCCTAGTGGTAACCTGCTTCTGATGTGTGCATAACCAGTGGCTCAAAGTGATTTCACACAAAGCGTGGCTCAACCCCTCCCCACTGGCTGCAATTGACAGCAGCAGGTGCTAATGGCTCCCACTGCTGTGTCTGAGCCAATGAGGACATAGAGGGCCCAGAGAGCTTCTGTTCTCGGGCACATCGCTGGATCAAGCTCAGGTCCAAGTAAGTATAGAATACATTAAGGTAAAAAAAACTTTTGCCTTTAGAACCACTTAAGACTATGGTGTACTTGCAGCGTGCAACTGGATAGGTCAGGTAGGACCTGGATAGAGGCCCAAAGCCAAGTACAGAGTTCAAGGAATGAAATAGTCTGCCACCATTAAGCTACAAGTGAACTCTCCTATTCCTTGAGGTTTTTGGCCTCCTTTTCGCATTATGTTTGGCTTTGTTAGAGCGCTGGTATACTGGACTATACAGTGCATGGGAACGGAGACTGTAGTACAGCGTCTTTCTTTTGTAAGACCACACCAGGCCTGCTTTTTTTTAAAGCCTAATGCCACGTACACACAACCATTTTTAATGTCATGGAAAAAACGAAGTTTTTCTCGACGTGATTCTTGTCAAGCCTACCTTACACACACACATACACACGATCATGAAAAAAAAAATGCTGGAGCAAAGTGCGGTGACATACAACACACACGACGGTACTATAAAGGGAAAGTTCCATTCGGATGGCGCCACCCTTTGGGCTTATTTTGCTGATTTTCTGTTAGTAAAAGTTTGGTGAGAGACGATTCACGCTTTTCAGTCTTCAAGCTTTTCAGTCTGTTACAGCGTGACGAATGTTCTATCTTCATTACAAACGCTAGTTTTACCAGAACGAGTGCTCCCGTCTCATAACTTGCTCCTGAGCATGCGCGTTTTTTTCACGTCATTAAAGCCTACACACGACTGTTTTTCACGACGTGAAAAACGACGCAAAAAATTAGAGCATGTTCTAAATTTTTAATGCCCATTTTTTACGTCGAGAAAAATGCTCTGGAGCCTACACACGATTGTTTTTAATGACCAATTTAAAAAATGGCGTGTGTACGCAGCATAAGTGTAGCCAAAATGAAAAACGCCACCTTTATCTACAAGTATAATGAGCACAATTTTGTGCATTTGCAGGAAAGAAGGGCATTTTGGAAAGCTCACACATATGTACAAGGTCATGGTACCCTGCATAGACTACACATATATACTATCCCTGCTGTAACTTCATGTGCTTCAATGGACAAATAAGTAAGCTTAGTTGGGGGCAAAGGGGTCATCAGTTTATAAAGGAACTACTAGTAATCCCACTGAGCTCCCTGTTGATCTGTCTGACAAGGAAATCTGTTCTCCTCTATCTTTAAATGAAGGCTGTAATTTCTATTTACAGTATGTAGGGATATAAAATACAGAGAGTGATTCACTGTGTTATATCCTTGAAGCTGCTGCTTGACTACAGAACAGTGAAGGATTATTGTGCTTTTTTTCTAGCCCACAGAAATTGTGTATCAAATTTTATTCCCTGTATGTGACAAGGAAGCTCTTAAAGATGTGTCAACTTTCTCTGACCTCATGTTGGCTTCTAGGAGCAAGAAAAGATTAACAGTGTTACCTTGTTTGACCCTTCCTCAAGTCAGGAGATGCGTTCACTTGTAAAATTTGTTGTACTAATGAATTTAGAATTTATTCAGAATGAATAACTAGATCAGAATTAGCACCTATACTTAAAACATATGAAGAATAAAGGGGTAGTGCTGCGCTGTGAATAGGGAGTGGGATAACGTGCAGAGGAAGTGTAGCCAATCCTTAAATATGGAAAAATATGGAAAATATAGTCTGGCTACTAATCATGAGTAGCAATAATAAAAAATGATACTGGTATACCATACAAATAAATATCATCAAAATAAACGTGCTACAATGCAGCCAAAGCTAGCTGAAAAAATTTGAAATACAGAGTGACAGTGCTGGTGTCATATAGTGAAATAAATAATAACAAACATACTGATACACAATAAGGTGTACAGCGTGCGAAGCACACCAGTGACTGTAATAAACTAGGTTAAATGTCCATGCAGCAGATAACTATAAACATAGCAGCAGGCAAAATCCAAAATAAAAGTGCTGTTGTAGATGCCAAAGTGACGTGAAAACAGGGGTTGATTTCCGGTGTTTTCTTCAGAGTAAGTGAGGATGCCCCCTTACCTTACTGCTGTAAGGTAACAGCATAAAAACCCAGGTACACTTTTCTGGTCTTATCCACATAAGGTGTCATCAAAATGGACTGTAATTGGAAAAAGTAGATCCCTCTCGGTAGTCACGTCCAAACAGTGACAGTGACTCGCACCCAGGGAGATGAAAGTGCCAATAGTGCAGTATCGTTTTAAAAATGGGTTTATTCAAACAAAATAATACACTAGGTACTCACATTGTTGTGATAAAAACAGGCATATAAAAACAGGGCGTTCGCCAACGTCACCTCCGGTACCTCTTGGTGGACTCTATGTAATACTCTTACGCGTATTCGTCACTTCTCGTAACTTCTTCCTGAAGAAGTTACGAGAAGTGACGAATACGCGTAAGACTATATTAGCCAGACTATATTTTCCATATTTAAGGATTGGCTACACTTCCTCTGCACGTTATCCCACTCCCTATTCACAGCGCAGCACTACCCCTTTATTCTTCATTTGTTCCTGGTTTGATGCACTATTTAGTGCAGCAGCTGTACCCCTTCCTTTTCCCTTCCCCCCCACTCTTGTGGTACGCGCGGTAATACCCACCCCATCACCTATACTTAAAACATAAGTTCAACACTAAAGCTATTCCCTGCCGGCTCTACAACAGGAACTGACAGAACAATCAATGGCGATCGCTAAGTTCTCAGGTCTGCTCTGACTGTCAGGCACCACTCTGTGTTCTGCTGCTCCAGTACTCACTGGAAAACCATCACTGTGGAGGGGGCAGGGGCAGCTGGCTCAGCCTCTCAGCGGTGTACTGAGAGACTGAGCCAGCTGCTTGTCAGGCATCTTGGCGGATCTTGACATTGTTGCCAGGATCCCTGCAGAGTCTGGACCAGCTCTGTGAAATCAGTGGACTTTAACCCACTATTGTCTGTTTCTTGGTCACAGGAGAGCAGAACTAAGTGCACACCTGTGACCCACAGGAAAAGTATGGTCAAGAGAGCTTTGGTCATATGTCTCCTTTAAAATATAGCAATCATTCTTGCTATGTTCAAAAGTAATAACCAAAAGTAACATTCTAGGTGTGAGAGAAAAAAATAATACACCTTGTGACTGTCTTAAAAAAAACTTAAAAGGTATAAAATAAAGTTAAACATCTGTTGCACACCTGTATAACACTAATCCTAAAGCCAACATGGTCATGCATCAGGCCAGTAAGAGAGGGGGGACTCTTTTTTTTAGTATGGCTACAGCATTAAAAACCTGACAGAAGATCTAACTCGTCACCCACTAACTCATTACAAAAAAACAAAATAATCACAAATCCTCTTTCAATCAGAGTGCCAGTTGCTGTTCACAGTTAGTTCACAGTGCTCTCTTGGAAAACCAAGAGGTTTAATTGAAGTGACGTTTTTCACACAGATAAAACAACAGTGCCAAAAGGCACATCAGTTGCATCAAAGTCAAGTAATGTTACTAAAGTGAGTGCCTAATCCCCTGATCAAGATGTCATGCCCTGCTTTGGGAAATTATCTGTAATGTTCCTGACTGTGAGCGTGCCCCTTTTCAAAGAACACACTAAGTGCTTCAGGACACAGCCTGGAGGAAAGGCTAATTGTGAGGCATGGAAGCGCTCAGTGGTATTTCAGAACATGTAACAGTAATGTCTAGTACACATGGGCCGAATGTCGGACAACATCGGCTGGTTCAATAAAAACTGGCCTGTGTGTATGGAAGCCAGTACGACAGAAGCCGGACGCTTAGCAGGCTTCTGTAGGATGAGCATACTGGAAAACCAGCAGCTGACCGGCTCCCTGATGGCTGAGAGCACTGACTGGAGTGTTTTGGGAGGGGGGCTCAGCAGGTGAGATCGTTGTACTAACATTGGGTTGCCAGCACAGCGACTCCGACAGGAGCTGGCCATTTTTTTTGATCAAATAAAAGATTATAGTGTAGTGTTAGATGTCTCCCCTTCACTTATTGTATGGCTTTATAAGCTTGGCATTAAAGTCTGTCACTCTCAATTACAAACCTTTCAGGAACAAAGAATTTTGAAATTTTTTATATGACATATGCCTGTGTGGCTAATGGGATATTTCCTTATAAGGGGTAGCACTTTTAATATAAAGGTGGCCATAGATGGATCAATATTCGTCCAATTCAGCAGGGACCAGTCAACTTTTGATCCATGTATGGCTACTGCAGTTGAACAGACATTGATCTGCCCTGTCAGATGCAGCCAATGATCTGTGTATTCTGACAGTGGGGAGGTTTCTATGCTGTCAGAATACAATGGTGTAGTGGGGAGGATTTCCCCATCCACCTCAAAAAAGTAAATGGGGGAATTGGGTACATTTTTTTTATCCAGCTTGCTGGCCAATTAAAAAAAGTGAGCCACGTCTTGCCAGCTTAAGGCACATCTACAATACCTGGAGACACCATATTAACTTTTTTTCTTTGCTTCGGGGCAGACTCCCAGCATCTACCATTTAGGCCTCATACACATATAATGGTTCTGGATTACTAGTAGTTCTTTGTTTTCAGAATTACATGAGGTGATCAGCATTGCCTGTGCAGATCAGAAATGTTTTGTTGCATCTCATGTTTGTGTTTCTAGTTTTTGGGACGTTTAGTTGAGTTGGTTCTAGTTATAATTGTCTTTGAAAATGATTCCAGAAATGTACACACTACCACAAGTGAGGCTGTGTTTCTTTCCTAACATTACTTAAAAACGTTGAGCTATTTCCTTCTGTCTGTCTAGTTTCTATCCAATTAATATATTTTAAAAAGTCTTCAGACGGGGTATTGAACATAATAAATGGGATTAAAATGAATCTGGTAATGGCTTAATAAAACAGGTGAGGTATCTTAGTCTGTCTGCTTGGATCCTTGGAGCTGGGCCAGATTGATTTGTCAAAGAGAAATGTGCTTGTATTGTTATACATTGATGATTTCATCCATTAAAAACTTTGATTTCACCATTTTTTACTTTCATAATATGAGCTATAGCATAGTAGTATGCCATAGTAGTAGTAGTATGTAGTGTAGCATCAGATTTTTTCAAGTACCATCACTGCCAATGTGCATTCTATAATATGGCACATATATTATTTAGGTGAACTGCATGCACAAAAGTTAGTGGTCAAAGAATATTAAAGTGGTTCTAAAGGCAGAAGGTTTTATGCATTCTATGCATTAAGTTTAAAAAACTCAGTTCCTCCCTTATACGTACCTGAGCCCCAACTCGATCCAGCAATGAGCATAAGATCAGCGACTTTCCTGGGTCACTCTCTCCTCATTGGCTTACACAGCCACTGAGCCAATGAGGAGAGAGCGGGGTCAGGGCCGAACCACATTCTGTGTGTAAAAGAAAAGTGTCTATTTACAGGAGCGAGCCTGCTTGAATGACCCATAGCAAAAGGCTTGCTATCGGGAATGAGGAGCCAGAACCACCGACAGGGGACCCAAAAAGAGGAGAAGTGGGGCTGCTCTGTGCAAAAACATTGCAGACAGCAGGTAAGTATACATTTTTTTTAAACTACATCCTTTAGAATCACTTTAATGTATTTTTTTTTCTTTGTCATCATGGATAAAAAAAATGTTAGGACACTATCTAAACATATTTTTAAGGAAACTACCTGCAGTGGAGTGGGTTCACCCACATAAGCCCTAGGTTGTAATCTGCAATTTCACCGTATCTGTGATCAATAAAGTGTTCTGTTATGTCTGTAGGTACCTTCACCGATTGAGTAATATAGTGTATGCCAGTCTGCACAAACCTTATGGTAGCATATTTCTGCTTTTACAGGATAATAATAGCTTATGCCATTAAACAATGAATGCATTTAAAGCAATGTAAGATACTTTCATAAATACTTTCATAAATTGTAATATTTAAATTTTGGACAAGGACGCAATGCTTAAAGGGGATGTAAACCCACCACTCATGAATATCAACTCTTGGGATGATAATAAAGTATATATCTATATATGCCTTCAGGGCCATTGGTGTCACTCTCCCCATCGCAGAAGGTATCTCATTTGTTTTTAGTGCACAGAGTCTACTATACTGGGCCGAGGTACCTGATATCATAAATACAACTTTCGGGACCACATTGGAACACACAAATACATTTAAAACAGTGTGAGTGCCCTGGTTGAATAGAATGGGATGTCCGCCTTAGGGAATGGGAGAGAAGCAAAGAGCAGGAGCCGGAAGTTAGCCCCACAAGTTACAGAGAGAGGTAGTAGTGGTAAATAAGGAATAGAGCCCCTCTAGAGAAAAAAACGGAGATGATGCTGGTTGTAGGACATTTGTGTAAATAGCCAAAGTTTGGGGGGAAGGGGGTGGAGGTAATGGGAGGAGAGGGTACTTTAACGCTAATGCAATGTCCTGTATGTATTATACCGCTGATATATTTTAAATTGATGTTTTGTATTGGAGAAAATAATAAAGAATATAAAGAGAAAAAAAAAATATGCCTTCAGAATGTATCCCTACCTTTCACAAGTCACCCCCTTTCCTACACGGAGCCCCGCAAAACTACGGAATCCATGGGCGGGTCTGCCTGCTCATACCACCATGCACCATAGAAGTGACTTCATCTACTGAGTCTCTAGAAATTACATGTTGCCAGCAAGAGAAAAATGGGCAGATTACTTTAGGCAGTGTGTATTAAATGCAGTTCTTGAGGGTCAGGCTCTCAGAGTTTTGTTGATTTTTGTAACATTGGGCTCCTCTGTTTAAATCCTGGTCAGGACACTATCTGCATGAAAATTGCATGTTCTCCCTGTTTTGGCGTTGGTTTCCTTCTGCCCTCAAATATCTTGCTGGTAGGTTCATACACTACTATTGAAATTGGCCCGAGTATGTGTGTATATAGTATGTATGCTTGGGACATAGGGACCTTAGGTTGTCAGTTCCTTGTGGGCAGGGACTGATGTAAATGTACAACATTCAAAGTGCTGTTTTTGACTTGGCTAAAACATATTGTGTGAGTTCATTACACATCATATGTGTGGGCTTCTCCCGCTTGCTTTGCCACAGCACCCAAACATCTCAGCTCCTATGTCGGCCTAGCAATTCTCCTCAGGCTGGGGGGGGGGGGGGTGGAGTACTGAGCCTATGGTAGTAATGTGTACTGTCTAGTAAACAATTGTTTTGATGTGTCTGAAGGGATACATTTAGACTGGGAGTTATTGGAA